>NC_043702.1:53464800-53545387 GCF_006229205.1 Suricata suricatta
GGATAAGAAAATCTACCATCTCTGCATTGTGAATTTGGTGATAGGCACGCTTTATTGTGCCAAAGGAAATTATGACTTTGGTATTTCTCGGGTTATCAAAAGCCTGGAACCTTATCATAAGAAACTGGGAACTGATACCTGGTATTATGCCAAAAGATGCTTCCTGTCCTTATTAGAAAACATGTCAAAACACACAATCCTGCTTCGTGACAGTGTTATTCAAGAATGTGTCCAGTTTCTAGAACAATGTGAACTCTATGGGAGAAACATACCTGCCGTTATTGAACAACCTTTGGAAGAAGAAAGAATGCATACTGGAAAGAATACAGTCACATATGAATCCAGACAGCTAAAAGCTTTGATTTATGAGATTATAGGATGGAATATATAGTAATGTCTGATAATGTCTTTTATCATAATAGCTTTATATATCTACATTTTGTACTATTTTATCTATATTTAGCCATTGGCATCTTTACACTTTTCATATGGTAAACTTTGTACATTTGAAAATTGTAAAGCTTATTTTTAAAATCCTCACAAATATTGAAAATTTGAAACCTAGAAATATGTGAAATATTGAAAAGTGAATTGGGACTCCCTGTTTATTAGAACTGATCACGCCTATATTTCCTCTCCTTTGTCGTCATTTGTGCTTGGTTGTATTTGGAGAGTTCCCTCACAGGGATTACAGTTTACAGGGACTTGGCACTAGCAAGTCCAGAACAGAGCCGTTCACATATAAGATTTCTAGGCATTTAAGAGTTTTAGTGATTGTGTTCTATTCTCACCAGTTACCCTCTTATTAGTTTGGAATGCACACATTTTGCATAGAGTTTAAGATGTTTTGGCGGGGTTTTTCTATATAGATGTAACACTTTATGTAACCCAAAATTCTTTAAGTGATAAATATTTGGGTTCTTTGTTTTTTTTTTTTAATGTGCAAGATTCAGTGGGAAATCTGGTGGCCTTAACAAAATTATGGTGCTATGGTATAACGATAATAAACAATTGTTGAAGAAACAACTTTATGTAGTTTTCTTTTGTTCCATTTGTTAATAATCTGTAGATATGAACAAGATGTACTGTTACTGTTTTTCATAACTCTGCTCTCATTTATCTCCAAACAGCGACTAATAGCAGGGGTAACCTGAGAACTTAGTTCTTAATTCCTACCTTTCTGTTTGCCACTTAGGACAAGTTAATGCTGGGGTTGTTTCTGTGTTGTAGCCTCTCTGTTCAGGAAAAATCTACCCTATTCCTAATACCCACCAAACTTCTTTCTACCTCTATTACAGATGAGAAGTTCTGAAAACTTCTCTGGCAGATTCACACCTGCAACATTCCCAATGAGCACTCCACTCATTCTGCTTAGGCATTTTATTTTCTGAACTATGTAAGATCTTTACTATTTGTTTATCTGTCCCCTTTCTCCAAGTTGTGAACCCCAACTTGGCCTGGCTTAGAAAAAGTATTAAGTTGAAGTATATGAAATTGCTGATCTTGAAAGTTACTGATCTACAAAACTAACAGTTTCTTATGGTTCAATCTAACAGCTTTCTACTGATAGTAGAAATCATAATGAGATGATGATTTTTTCCTTCAAGGAGAAATCACTTAGGCATGTAGATACCCAGACAAGGTATGCTCAGCATACACCCTCTAGCATGACCTGCTCAGTGCTCAAATTCTGTTATATCTATCGGAAAATCTGGCTTATCGTGAAGTCCAATGGTTTTGAATTTCTAAGCATTTTTTATCTTTATTATGTACACTGATACCATTCACGATTTACTATCATTTACTATTGATGTTTGATCCCATGTATGGAGGGCAGTCAATGTTTAATGACTTCTTCTGTGCATTCCATAGCACAATTCTATCTCTGGGAAATGGTCTTTGTTTAACAACTTAAAACTAAAAGTGTTGCTGGTGCTTTTTGCAGTAGCTCTCTGCCCCTCTCAATCTCCACCTCCCCTTAAGATTTGGAAAGTAATGAACTAAAATCTTATTTTCAACAGACATGTTAAAATTCTGATTTTTTTTTTGCACATTTCCCCTATTTTTTTCTTAAAAAAATGCATAAAGTGTAATGTTAACCACCCAAAAGCAAATGTCTTCCAGATTCCCTTTCGCAAATAGCCGGGCCTTTATTCAGCCACATTTTATTTACCCAGGTGCTGTGTGTTTGTGGTTTGCATGTATGTGTAATTTAGTTCTCCAGAACATAAAAACCTTTTCAGAACTGTTTATTAACCCCTTACCGCTGGGCAGCTGGGATTTCCTGGTTAGTAATGAATCAGGAAATCCTGACTGCTCCTACCACTGAGTAAAGGAATAAAGGTCAATCGAGGCATTTGTCCCCTTCCTTACTCAGGCTCTCTGGAGAGGCATCCCCTCAGGTTGACAGACTGATGGCTGCCTAGCAACAGCTAAGACTCCTGAACCACACCTACAAAGCTGCCTAGCCTTCTGAGTCCTGGAGGAGAATGAAAGGTGAGGACATTCCTATCTCTCCAGAACTTATTATCCTTTATTTTTAGGATATATTTCTTTTAAACTCACCTTCGGAAGTACTTAGTTCTGCTTTTTGATACTACGACGCTAACAAATGACTTTACAATGACTTTATATCTTGCCATTTAACCAAAGGCTTTCATCCCTAAGGCTCTAATGAAAAGCTTTGTTCTATGCTCCTAGAACATTATGTGTTCAGTCTAAGGCACTGTTCTTGACCAAAAAGATTTCTGTATATTTCTAAAGTTTTTACTCCTTTTTCATTCTAACTGCATGGTATGTTTTATTTTTTTAATGTTTATATTTGAGAGAGAGAGAGACACAGCATACACAAGTGGGGGAGGGGCAGAGAGAGACACAGAATCTGAAGCATGCTCCAGGCTCTGAGCTGTCAGCACACAGCCCAACGCAGGGCTCAAACCCATGAACTGCGGAATCAAGACCTGAGCTGAAGTCGGACGCTTAACCAACTGAGACAGCCAGGCGCCCCTGCATGGTGTATTTTAAAGGGATCAAGTATTAAATCTAGTATTTCATTATCTTAGTCAACCCCCAATCTTTACATGTTCAGAATATAAGTATGTGTTTGTACACAAGTAGTTATTTCCATTTTCTCAGACATGAGTAAGAACCTGCAGGACAACCAGCAGAGACTCCTTTGATCAGTAACAAGACTGCCTGCCAAATGATTCCTATCCCTCCTGCCAGGTCCTTCTTTGAATTTGACCTCAGCTGTAGCACGAATGTTCACACTAACTCGTGAGGTCAGGTGTACAGTGGCCATCTCTGACCCATTCGTAAGAAGCAGACAAGTGAGAACTGAAGTGTGGGGACCAGAGGTGGGGATCATTAGGTAATGAAATCCTAGATGATGCTCCCTTTCTGTAGGGTGAAATAGGAATATATAGGAATGGCCCCTCAGACCTCAGAAGAGCACCTTAGATGGAATCCATGTAGAACTATTTGTTTGTGTATGTAGGGCTATGGGGGTGTGGAGGTGATGCCCAAATAAATCAACTTACTAAGAAATATGAGATAAGAAAAGTAAATGGCTTTAAAGGAATAGCTTTCCGACCCCTCTGTCCTATAATCCTTGCTTGGGTTTATTTCCACACTGGCACACAGAGGGTTAGCAGTGCTGGAAATCTGTCCAGGTAAGCAGAATATAGCTATCTAAACTATCCAATTTTAAAATGACAGGATCACCAAAGGGAAACCTTTCAGTTCAGGTGAACACTAGCATTTTTGAATGTAAGTTTTTATCTTAGGTTCCTCAGTCTTTTTCTTAATGGCTATGGGTGATCTGGACGCATCTGGTAGACTGTGGCTTCTTGATGGTATTCTGACACAGGGAGTAGCTTCCTAGCAATAGTGTGACTTACAGCTATCTGCCATTCCCTAACTGCTTCTTAGCCTTTGTTGACCTATCCCTGGGACTAAAATGGACATTTGCTCTTTTTTGTATTCACTTATTGGGCTGAACCCATAGTATTAGTCAAACAGCACATTTCATGAAGAGCCAGTAACTCTGGGGTCTTGGTTGTCCAACCACATTAGCACCATGACTGTAACCATCAGATTCTAAACTCACACTTTCATTCTAGCTACAAGATACTGCAACTTTTTGAGTGCCCTAATGTAGCTCAAATCCTTCAGCAACATTAATTCTTAAATTAGCAGTTTTAAGGAACTGTGACTTTCCAAAGATTGACTGGATTATAATAAAACATTTCTTTAATCTTAACAGTTCTTTCAATTTCCTGTCTCTCTGTGGGAAGATATATAACTTATAGAAAGAGGTATTCTTACATTTTTAAGTGCCGCTCAAAGGAATATAGTTATAAAAGTTATAAAAATGCAAATTTATTAAACCTGTCAAGTAAGCACTTCCCTTAAAAGTTTCATATTAAACCTATAAAGTACCTTCTGGATTAAACATTTACAGGGCAAGACAGCATCTGAGACAAAATGCGTTGTGGTTTTTCTATGGTAGTTATGAAGACTACCACTTTGTGGCTAGGGCTGGTTCCATTTCCTTACTTGTGCCCTTCTGTAGAGGGTTTAAGAGCAGAAATTCTTCTACACCATAGATACCTGTTACAAGCAGTCTAGAACAGGCAAGCAGCCAGCAGAGGCACTGGATTTAGTCAGACCTGGCTTCATGTCCAGCAACACCACTTGCCAGCTACTAACAGTTGCTGTTACTCAACCTCACTAAACCTCAGGATTTCGCCAGTTTAAAAAAAAAAATGGATGTTACCACTCACTTCAGAGGATTGTTATAATAATTACCTCTTTTTTTTTCTTTTTAAAAATTTACATCCAAGTTAGTTAGCAAATAGTGCAATAATGACTTAAGTAGAATCCAGTGATTCATCCTCTGCATATAATGCCCAGTGCTCATCCCAAGTGTCTTCCTCTGGGCCCCTTGCCCATTTAGCCCATCTCCCACCCAACCCTGTTTGTTCTCTATACTTAGGAATCTCTTATGTTTTTTCCCTCTCCCTGTTTTTATATTATTATGTTCATCTGTTTTGTATCTTAAATTCCACATATGAATGAAATCCAATGATATTGGTCTATGACTCATTTTACTTAGCATAATACCCTCTTGTTCCATCTACATAGTTCCGAATGGCAAGATTTCATTCTTTTTGATTGCCGAGTAATACTCCATCGTGTATAAACACTGCTATAAACACTGGGGTGCATGTGCCCCTTCAAAACAGCACATCTGTATCCTTTGGATAAATATCTAGTAGTGCAATTGCTGGGTCATAGGGTAGTCCTATTGTTAATTTTTTGAGGAACCTCCACACTGTTTTCCAGAGTGGCTACACCAATTTGCATGCCCAACAGCAGTGCAAGAGGGTGCTTTTTTCTCTGCATCCACGCCAACATCTGTTGTTGCCCAAGTTGTTAATTTTAGCCATTCTGACCGATGTGAGGTGGTATCTCATTGTGATTTTGAATATCCATTACCTCTTGTCTAGGGTTAAATGCTCAGCGCAGTGTCTAGCTAATAAAGAGTGAATTAAACAGTAAGTTATTAATGCAATAATCATTTCTAGGGTAGTATTCAGCAAAAATATCTAGACTTAATCAGAATCACTGAAACCATATTAGAAGGAACCTTAGAGATTTTCATTAAAAAAAAAAAAAGAGATTAAGTCCAAATAGGGAAAATGACTTGTAGTTGGTAGAGAAAAATGGAGTACATACAAAATTCTAGAACAGAACCCCTTCCATTGTTTTTTTAGACTTTAGAACTCCATCCTCTTATTTTACAGCTTTATCATGATAAAATTTGTCTTTAAAAAGTACCTTCCCATGTGTAATGTGGACACAATGAGGCACCAAAGATGTGACAGAATTATGTAAGAATGAATTTAAGAGCTTGTCCATCAGCCAACACTAGACTCAATCAACAAATCACATCAGAAAATGGGTTTATGAATATTATTGAAAAGAGACATACCCCTGAGGCCAAACACAGGCAAAAGTAAATGTGATTGGCAGTAAGACTTCATTTGCTTTCCTGATAGGGTAAGAAGCTGGACCAGCAAGCTTTACCAAGGGATTTCAGTCTGGCAGCTGACAGTGTTAAGTGTAACTGTAAGTTAATCAATCTTAACAGTTGATTCATTGAGAAACACAAGCCTATTTGTGAGCAAAATGTAAAACTGTAAGGGTGACAACAGCATGTCAAGTGAGAGAGTAGCTGTCTGAGCCCTGACTGCTCTTTCATGGATGTTGTTGGACCTTGTGTTCCCCAGCTATCTGCCATTACTGGCAAGGGAATCCAGACATAACATGTCTCACTTCTCCTACTGACCCAAAACTGGATGGGGAAAAAATATTCTGGATAAGAGTCAAGATTCTAAAATTTTGAAAATCTGGAAATCCAGTAATATACAAATTTTAGTAAGGATATAAGTAAGGGGCTTAAAAAAAAATCAGCCTCCAGGGAGATGTGGCCAAAATGGCATATGCAGAAAAGACAAGCTTTGTTAAATTCAAGTTCAGTGTAAGGTGATAGTGTAATGTCCATCAAAAATATGTTTAATAGTGACAGAAAAAGGAAATTGTTGGTTCTACTCTGGCACATTCAGGCCTAGACACCTCACTTTAAGAACATCAAAGAGGCACATACGAAGAGCAATTGGTATGGTGGAGGCTCTAGAGCTCATAGGAGCGAAGGTTGGAGATGTGGCGGACATGAGCTGCCTTTAAACGCTGGAAGAGCTGCCTTTCACAGAGCAATTGGACAATTCTTTATGATTACAGAAGACAAAAGTCACATCAATGGATAGAAGAGGGAGACAGATTTCAATCCAATAAGCAAAAACCTCTTAATACCTGAAGATTTCAAGTTGGAAGAGCCTTCCCAGAAAAGCAATACATTCCCCATTTGGTCACAACAAATGTTTAGGAAGACTAGTTATCTGTGGCCTGGGGGATAGGAGAAAGTAGACAATTACGTTTGGGAAAAGATAAGATGAGATGATATCAAAGGTTTATTCAGTCCAAGCTTGTATGAGCCGGGAAGAAAATTTCTGTAATTAATTAATATGAGCTAAAACCTTAGTGAGGCAAGTGATTATTTAAATGTACCAAGTAAGACTAGGTTCAACACAGAGTTCAGTCTTTCAGAGCGCAGAGAACTACAACCAGCCCTCCAACGTAAGAGCCACAGGGAGGGACAAAACCAGCATCTGTGCACAAGTGCTTCACTAACTGAGAGACTACTCATGGACACAGACTATATTCTATCCATTCTCTGTGAGTACAGCATGATGCTACCACCAAAGGCTACATAGAATTAACATGAAATAAGCAACAATTTCTGTAACAAAGAGTGGTTTCGGTATTGTTTTATTTCTTCCCAGCACGTCTTAAAAATCACACACAGGCATTTGCTTATAGAACAGTACAGTCTAGGAAAAGCAATAAAAGGAGAATCCAAACATACACCAAAAGCACAGTATATAAACTATGTGTTGAGCCCTTGTGGAAAATAACATGGCTCAGTCCGAACTGACAAAACTATGTTGAAATCTCTCAGGAATTTTCCTTTCCACTACATATCAATGTTTAAACCATAAATGTAAAGAGAAGAACTGTTTGTATGCATTAGTTACAGCAATATAATGGCTTACATACAAGAGCTTACCCACATGTAGTTCCCAAAAGATTACTACAGTACTGGCAGGACTACACACTGCCTTGGAGGAAGACTCAGGAGAAGATATTATTCAAGTCAAGTTGTATCAAGCCAAAGTATTCCACAGGTTTAGCAAAAAAGGACAAAAATTAAGAAATATAATCTACACATATTTCTCATAAGACTTATCATTGTCTAGGAACAGAGATACTCATTTTTCAGAAGGCACCATCACAGAAAAAAGGACTGACACACAACATAAGGAACAGAACCCCCCTCCCCCCACAGGCTCTGCTCCTCAGGAGCTGTGTGAGCAAACATCCAGAAGCATATAGTGGGTGTCTCAGGGAGTGAATGCGTATGCCGCGTCCACTAAGCCACATCTTAGGGCTATGAAGTTGGGACAGTAGGAATGGAAATCAGAATGAAAAGTACATATAAATCCCATTGACTGAACAGATCTATTGAGAGTACAGGTCCACCATATAATTAGTGAAATATACTAGAATAGGTGATCCAAACCCACACTGTGGAAAGGATTTGCAGTGTTTCTACATAAAACTACTTAATTCCTGACATATTCTTGAAGAGGAATAGCCCTGAACTACTAAACAATCTCAGTCTTTAAACACTTATCCTCTCCTACTCAGTTTAAATAATGGCTATTTCATGGGAAAAAAAAAATTCCAACAAGGCACTGTGAACTTTTGGAGATATTCTTTAAGTAGCCCAAAATATAATTATAGAAACCGTATACCAGTAGAAGAATTTCATGTCCTTCATGGATATGTGAACAAGATTACTTTCAGGATTAAACAACACGTTTTCAATGTTGTTCATGAAAACACTGCTAACAATAAGATGCCTGAAAACCAGGTATGCATGCTGCTTAGAAATCTATACTAAAGCATTTTCTTCTCTTCTCTTTCCTCTTTCCCTCTTAGATTTGCAAGTTCAGTCTCTGAAAAATGTTCTTAATGATGCTTAATATATTATTTTCTTCCTTGTGAGAAAAAAAGTATAAGACAATCTGCTTTGGGAACCAAAGAGGAAATCTTTTCATGTTCACTGAACTAAAGTTACTTCGTTCTGTGATGGTTCTTTGGCTCAAGTGTTCCATCTGTCAGTGGTCCTCACTGACGTTTGCTAAGGAATCACTATGGTCAGAAGAGCCCAGTGCTCATTCTCTGAGGAACTTCCTAGGTTCAACTGGAATGCTTTAGGTTCACAGGAGACTCAATGCCTCCAAGAAATGGGACACTGATTTAAAAAATAATTAGAGTGATAAAACCTAGCTAACAATATACTCTAAAGGGACTTGATTATGCTCCATTAATAAAATTATAAAAATTTTGTTTTCAAATCAGTAGAATTATGAAGATGAAAAACAAAAATGGAAAGAAAAACCCATATGCAAACAACAGTAAGCTTCCCCTTCCTTTGAAGAAAACAAAAATCTCTTAGACCCGGGTGCATTTTATTAATAATATATGTTAATATAACCTGTGGATGTTACAAGTAGTTTTTAGAAATTCCACACTAAAGACAAACGCTGTGGCTTAAGAAGCACAAAGCCGAGTAACTTACAGCCTTCATAGCAGATACCCTATTCAATAGTTAAAAAAAAAATCTTTTACATTTTCTGATTTTCAGCATCAATGTATACATTATTTCCTTTTCAGGACACTGAAATTAGTAAGAATTCAATGAATATATTGACATTGAATAAAGTCTTGCTTCCATAACTTGTAAAGCCAAAACTGTATTCTTCAGTCTGAAACTGGCATTTGTTATTTTCAGCTTTTCTCCCACCATGAGCTAAGGCCTAATTAAAATCAAAGTTGCCAAAGATCAAGTGGTAAATGAAAAGCTATTAAAGCTGTCCTTAATGCCTGTCTCAGTGTTTCCTAAAATGTAGAGACACTTTCCACAGCATTCCATCTTGGCTGCTTCATGTACCAGCACATGCAGTTTGTGAATTAATCCATAATAAATAACTATTTGTGATTCTATATTTGTATAGAATGGATGTTCATCCAAACCCAGCCCCATTTGAACAGCTGAGGTTATACACTTCAGCTTGAGACTATAGGGCTTCTTTGATCAGCTATGGTTAAGAAATTGTAGCTATGAAAGAAAATGACAAAGAAAAATCTCTGGAGCCAACATGCAGAAAGGCATTCTCAAATATGCAAGCTAAGACTTAGCAGTTACTAAGGGAATATTCTGAAACACAGGTTTCCTTGCAACCATCTGTATCTGACACAGTACACACACTGATGGAAGCTCATCCTTTATTGCGCTTTTGTTTCCCAAAATACATCAATACAACTATGTGCACTAGAAGGCTTCCAGCTTCATAAATAACTCTTAAGTAATAGTATAATATGTGAGGATTTAGGAAGAAAATTCCCAATTCCTCCAAAGAGGAAAGAATTCAATCCTCTTTCTTTGTGGTAAAATGCTGGGCACAATAAACATGTGGCTACTACAATTCTTACTAAACTAAAAAAGCTCAAGTTACTCACTATAAGACAAAATTCACTTATGCCTGTACTTTTGCACCAAACATTAAGGCAACAGTCTCTCTATGGGTCAATAAAGCCTGTTCATACTGAGTCTTTAGTATTCAATGCCACTTCTTACTAGCAGCAAGTTCCTAGTCCCACTAAAACCTCAACCCAAATGTGACATCAACAAATTATTAGAAATATGACTAATTTAAGAAAGACGAGTCAATGTTTATGCAGTACTAAAAACCAGATAGGATATGAGCTTTTAAAATTTTAAACAAACTTATTCAAAATGAGTTTAAAAGCCTCACATAAACAATGTTCTCCAGGCTTTAACTTTTATGAAGCCATTTTCAGATATTTCAGAAATATGAGGCAAGATTTAAGTGCTTCTGTGCATATTCAAGAACTCAGTTCTCCATGGAAACTAAGCATATGCCGAGGTACCTCTAAGAAGCAGGTGTGAGAAAGTAGGGAAAAGACTTTCTGATTTACTAAATCAGAGTGAAACAGCACTGGTGAGTGTTCATGTGTTTCAAAATGATCCCTGTAGAAATGATTCCAACAACAGAATGTAGTCATCACTATAAAATCAAGATTGGAGAGTCCTGCATACATGGAAGAAGAAAAACAAAGACATAAATCACTAATTTCCGTAAGGTTCATGTAGTACAGTGAACACAACAATTTTCAGCTGTGACATTTATAGCTTCCTAATACCAAATACAAATTTCTGAGGTTGTTGAAATCTGAACTCCTTGGGAAAGAATGTTATAACAATCATTTGCAAAGGAATGGATCTGCTTATGAATCTGTAAATTTTATTAAAAAAATTATTCAGAAACATGTATACACTCCAGTGAGATATTAGTACTGTATTAAATTTTACATTTTGATCACCAGTTAGAGAAATTACTTTCATGAATAGATCCATTTTATAAAGCTGAGATTTTTTTTTTATAATTCTAGAGGCAAGTGTAATTTCCTCATCAAGCATCCAACTATTTCAAATATCAAGGGCTTTTAAAGCTAAGATTTGCTGGAAATTTTATAATTAAAAATAAATCACCAATGAAGACAGGCAGCTTCTAACAAATATTTAGTTTTTGTTGTTAAACTAATATTTAATTTTGATTTGCTTACAGATTTTAAGTTTAGTAGTTTGAGGCCAATTTTATTAAAAATTGTTTATCATTTTGAAGTCTTAAAAATACTATTTTGTCAATTTAAATTTTCACTTTTCTGGTTAAGTATACTTCAGATATAAAAGGTATCAAACTGCCCCAAAATATTTTGGAGCTGTTGCTATGTAGACAGTGTGTCCTTTTAAAGGATCGTCTGCATCTTGACTTACATTATCTGGTCAAATATTAATTTAAAAAAATTATCAAAAGTTAGGTATTGCATTAAGAAAAGAATCCATCCCAAAATGTGAATCATGAACCTTGACAGACAGTGATTCAAAGTAATCATTTCACTTCTTTTAACATCCAGGCTTGAATGTAAAAATGTTTGTGAAATGTGATTAATGTTCTCCTTATTACTTAAGAAATATGGTATTTCAAACTTTTGATTATGGTTTGTATATTAATATATTACATATTTTCAAATTTTAGGTTAAACCAGTAATTCAAAAAAGGCGTTAAACCACTATTAAAAACTAAATTGAAACTTTACTTCCATATGACAATTTATCAGGTTGTTTGGGTTAATTAAAAAAAAATTTTCATTGAAACACTTGAGGTTTTCAAATTCAACAGCTAAACGATAACTGTTTTGTTAGCCAAACAATTCTTTGAACTGGAGACATTAAGTGTAAGGAGTCTTCCTTCTTCTGCTCCTGTTGCAGTTTCTTCATCTCAGCAACAAGAATGTAAAATCAGAAACATTAGGATTTTCAGTTGAATAAAGGCATTCATTTCATGGTAAACCTGTTCTTCACATACAATGAGCGATGAGTCAGCTTTCTTATAAAACATATTATGAAGGAATTAGGATATAACAAGAGGTTATCTCAGTGATACACATTCAACTCATACCTCACTCAGTAGATACAGAAACATGGAGAACAAAAACATGTCCCCTAATAATAACTTTTTGCTCATTTAAGGTTTTATAAATGTATACTAATTTCAAAGAAAAATGTAGGCCAAGCATCTCACTGAACTGAAGGCATCCTAAATAATAGGTTGCCTACATTCTTTTATGAATATTCTTCATAATGGCCTACTCACACTAGAATGCACTCTTAAAAAACACATGTGTTATCACTCCTCAATGGCATCCTTCCCTAGATAACTGCTTCCCAGAAACGTCCTTAAAAGAGAGGCTAGATAAGCAGTGGATGACACCAAAACGTGCCTTTTGTCCCCAAGGGGAGGCATCAATACAGAACAGTTGGTAGCATCTTCCTCTGAAATAACAACTAGCGGCCTTGTGCCACTTGACTAAAATTTGAAATGACAACCAATTGGCTGTAAACTGATGCACCTACAATGAGAGAGATTTAGGAATACCATCTGTCAATCCAAACACGTGGAAACAAAACAAATAACAGAATGAAACAACTTATTTTAAACCAACAAACAAATTTTGCTGAAATACAACCCATGATATATTTGATTACTGGTATAACCATAGTTGAAAACTTTAAAAAAAAGTGACTTTTTTTGTAACAACAGTAATGGATTTATAAAAGGTTTTTGTTTCCAAAGATGTTATTGGGGTCCACATATTCCTTGACAGACTTCAGCATCCCAAAGCCGACATCAGAGATACTTTCCTTTAGCCACTGCTTCCGTAACTTGCCCACTGGAAAAACAAAATCAAAAATGCTTCAATATACACTATGATGCTGGGAACCAATCAATCTTGTGACCATGAATGAACAAACACTGTGTGATAAATGCTTTTATTCAAAAATGAGAAATGTTTTGCTTTATTTGATTTATTGAGCCCACCAGACTATCAAGCTCATTAAGCCCAATGTATTCCCAGGGGAACCCTGTGCTCCAGTGTCTCCTTTCTCTGTAAACTATGAAATGGAGATGAAGGAAGCGTGAGCTGAGATTGCAGCCCATTTTACAAATAACAAAATGTGAAAAACATGCATTTCAAAAGAACCCACCTCCTGTCTGAACTACCAAAACATGCCAAAGTTTCAGAGAAAATGGACTTAACTAAAGAAAAACACATCCAGATGAATTTGCTGGATATACTATAGCCAAAAATGGCAGGATATATATTCACAAAATATTTTAAAGCTTAAAATGATTATGAAAATCTGAACCTTTCATGGGTTTAAGAAAAAAATCTGATTATAAAAGTTTCATTTGCATTTTATTTTCATATTACTTTTAAATATATTTGCATGTTCCCAAATAATTCTTCCTATTATTTTTCCAGAATTAGAGATTCTTCCTAGGCACCAAATAAGTCAGATACTTAATCCATTTTAAACTTAACCTTCTACTTTTATATAATATTCTCCTTCTTTGTTCCTAGCTCTTGCTAATTTATTGAGAATAAGCCAATACTTTATTGAGAATAATATAATGGTCTATAGGATAAATTAGATTTTAAAAGGCACCCAATGAAAAAACAAACTTTTCTAGGTAGAACTTTCTTAAGAAAGGATGTGTACTTAATCTGTAAAAAAAATTTTTGAAATGTTAACCTACTTTGGCATTAAGAAATCTAATGTGCTAATTTATCTGTGGCAAAATGGATAAATCTTTTGATTTGCATATAGGATTCTTTGTGGTTACTACTTTTCAAACGTATTGTAATAATTGAATCCAAGTGGCCATTTTCCACAAATGTTCATTAATGATCCAAAGTCATCAACAGTGACTTAATTGGCCAACAGAAATGGAAACCTTTCATTAAAGTGCTCTGCCTGTCACTCTAAAATGCACTCCCATTTATCAGGCTGCAGTGATACACTGTAGCACCTGCCGTCTGGACGTTAAATACCATTTCAGGCTCAACTCAAATCATCTTTTGTGTCTAGTTCTCCAGGAAACCATCAGATTGCCATTAAAATTATAGTATGAGATCCTTGGAAAGCAAGATATTTCTCCTTGGTTTCAAGAAATAAAAGAGTTTGCTGTGTCAAGATGGAGAAAAATGAGGTACAGCAGAAAAAAAATCTTAAATTCAAAAAGAAAATACGTTTAAAAGAGCTCTAAAACTGGAAGCCAAACAGAACAAATTCTTACTCATGCAATCTCTACCTCCTAGATGTTCTTCCTGGTCCTCCTCCTATCTCCCTAAAGGTCAGCTCGCCACTATGCTTTAGCCTTGGTTTTCTCATCTTCCAAGGGCTTGGAGTCTATGAAGTCTTTCACCTCAAACAGCCTATGATTTTAAGCACTCAAAAAAGTTGCAAACCAGTTATTTTCAGATTTGCTCCAAGGGATTAAAAAAAAAAAAAAAAAAGGAAGTACTTGGTGAATGACAGAACGGCATCATTCTAAGCTACCCACAATGAGGTAGCTCAAGAGAGTGGGGTGAAGAGCAATCAGTGCTAGTCTCCACTGTTATCTGTAATATAGTCTCACTGAATGTGTCCCGTGGTTATGGATGTAATTGTCCTGAAAAGACTGCAAACAACTGCTCCAACAAGATGGAGCACATTAGAACCTCAGCAGGATGCCCAACAGCTAGCCTGTCTGCCTGGTTTTACACCTCTAGTAATAATGCAATTCCACAAGGAACTGAACCATCGTCTGAGAAGCCACCCAACAGTCACTGCATATTTAATGAAGTTGCTCACCAAGTGCTGGAAAACAGAAGGTGCTTGGAGTGCATCATTAGTTCTGTCAGAAGGATAATTTACACATCTATCTTGTCAAATTTTCTATGGTTTATACTTTTACAATAATCAATCTAACACACATTTGATTAGTGAACTAGAAAGTAAAAAAAAAAAGACAAGACAGTATAGGCAGCATGGCTGTGGCCCTCGTAAACATATTTAATGAAAGAATTTAACCCTTTGATGGCAGAGGTTTGTGAGCTTCTCCCATCAGTGATAATTCAGGTCAGAAATCATGGCCTATGTAATTAAAGCAACTAGGAATCTTTTTGGTTTTGCTTAACAATTTCAGTGAACTACACTGAAGTGCACAGACAGAAAACACAATTTAAGTAAAAATGCTCAATGAGCCTTTTAAACCTTTAAGATGATTATTAGAAATAGTCTTCATAGCAGTGCCTGGGTGGCTCAGTTAGTTAAGCATCCCTTGATCTCAGCTCTGGTCATAATTTCATGGTTCATGAGTTTGAGCCTCATGTGGGCTCTGTGCTAATGGTGCAGAGCCTGTTTGGAATTCTGTCTGTCCTTCTCTATGTACCTCCTCACTTGTGCACATGCGCTCTCTCTCTAAGTGGATAAGTAAACATAAAAAAAAAAGAAACCATCTTCTTAAAGTGCTAAAGAACCTTTGGTGGCTGTCTCTAATGAATCAATAAATCATAACAACACAACAAAATACCAAAGACCCTAATCTCAGAGAGAGATCCCACTTCAAAGTAGAAGACTTACTCTAGAGCTAAGTAACAATAATAATGCCTTTTGTACAATCCTTATTTGGACTTGTAGGCATTTAGACATTAGCTGACTATACTGATCTGGATACGTGTAACACACATGTGTGCACAACTATACTGTAGCTCTAGAGCTACAAAAAGATAAGATAGGGATCTCATATATTCTAAATACATGATGCCCAAAGTACTTAAGCCAGGTATTTAAGAGTCTCAGATATATTTTAGAGATACAAAAAATATGGACCAAGTACTGAACATTAATAGAAAGCTAATAAGGGGGAAAGATTGTTTGCTTAAATTAAAAGTAGAATTCACTTTTTTACAGTTTAATATCTAACTATATCTATCTATCTATCTATACATGTATGACAAATATTTTGTGTTGCTCCACAATATACAGTACATTTGTACATTTAAAATATTTACTTTTAGAACAGAGGAAATGGATGCTTCAGGGATAGTCTTTGAAATCACAGGTTCAACAGACCCCTTTGGATGCTAACAGCTCTAAGAAAGAATGCATTTTGTAGTATGAAAGAACAGACATGTATGGGCAGTGATGGGAGTGTTGGGTGTGAGACATATGAATATGGTAGCCAACCTAGTCACAAAAATTACCTGGAACTACTCTTTATGGTCTAAGGGACTGAAAACTATCAGAGTCCTGTTTTAAAAAGGATCAATCTGGGATCTGCTAGCCAGAGTTCTTTTTAACTAGATAAATTAAAAACCTTTGAATTATAAATTTAATTATAAGGTTGAAAAGATTATATGCTTATTTAAAAAACAAATTGTGAAACAGATTATACATTTTGACTATCAAAGCTGGGGCTCAGAAGCAGAATTTAGCCAAAGCAAAAAACACCCAACTAATATTATAAGGATTATATTTTAAAAGTTCTAGTTTAAGCATCCTGGATATCACTTTAGCACTATTTTATTGGTCAGATTCTATTAAAAAAATTTTTTTAAAATCTTTACTTATTTCTGGGGGAGGGGGCTAGAAGGGGTAGAAAGAGAGGGAGACATAATCTGAAGCAGGTTCCAGGCTCTGAGCTGTCAGCACAGAGCCTGATGCAAAGCTTGAATCCACAAACCCCAAGATCATGACCAGAACTGAAGTCAGACACTTAACCAACTGAACCACCCTCTCAACAGGGGCCCCTCTATTGGTCAGATTTTAAAAAGACAATCTAGACTTAGGTGTTTGTATGAGTGATCTGAGGATTAGCTTTGTGTTTTAAGATTTAACTGATCCAACCAAGCTACTGGTGGATTATGTAACGGATCAGTGCTGAAAGGAGAACCAACAACTTCTTGCCAGTTGAGGTTCTGGCTCCATGATACTTGTTAGGTAGTGATGAGAACAGAGACCATGGACAGTTTCCACTCTCTGAGGTGATCTAACAGCAATGATGCTTCTTTGGAGGGAGGTTTCAACCTGAAAAGAGGATGTAGTTGTCCATGTGTTTGTGCTCTACGGCACATTTTTTATGTTTGATTCTTGTAGAGAGGTACATGCTGAATGTTAGCCAACAGATCACCTATTGAGGAATGCTAACATCCAGACTTTAAAGGCAGAGGAAATGGGACTATACCTACCCAAGAGTTTAATAGTGCTTCATGGATGCTTAAAGTTATGTTTCCATTTCTTTATTAAGTCATTTGACATATTTTCTACTAATGAATTTCTGATATTGAAATGACAAATTCATGGATACAACACTTTAACAAGGCAATAAAATCGAATGGGATTTTTACTTATTAAGTATTTAAAATGTCAATTTTCTTCACGCTAAGATTTCATCTCTGCAGTTCACACAATAGCTCTAAGATCTTATAGATCCTTGAATAGGTCTTTAGAGATTATGAAATAGAATAAAAGTTTGAATTAGTAGGGCAAGCATAGGAGATCTGTGTTTAAAACGGAATCAAGTGCTAATTCTGCAACACACCCCAAAAGATGGCTTGACACACTTGATATTTAAACCCAATGGCAATTAATGCCAACAACAGAGTAAAATAAAAAGCAAGTAAACAGGTGAAATAACATACGACAGATAAGGACAGAAAAAGATAGACAATATCATATGCTCCCTGAAGACTAGAGCCATGTTTTATTCATTTTTTGTATTTCAATATCAAAAGAGTATATGCTACACAGTAAGAATTCAATAAATGTTAGTTGAACTAAAAAATACTGAACCATAGTTATGTAGAAGTCATGTTAGATAAGGAGCAAAAATTCAAATATCTATGAAAAGCAATGTGGGTTTCCTTAATTTCCTTTGCTTACATTTGCCTTGTATTCCCTATATTCTGACATTATCTCTTGGATATAATCTGAGCTATTTTACAGTAGCTAAAACAAAAGGTATGTCATAGAACCTAAAACTCTTTCCTTCAAATCTCCAGGACTCTTTGGGCTATATCTGTGGTTCTCAATAGGGGCAATTTTGCCCTCCAGAGGACATTCAGTAATGTCTAGAGACAATTTTGCTTATTCATAACTGGGATGATGTTACCAGTATGGCTAATGGGTAGAAGAAGCCAGGGATGCTGTTAAACATCTTAAAATGCTTAGAATAATCTCTGCAACAAAGAATTACCTAGCCCAAAATTTCAACAGTGCTAAGATGAAGAAATCCTGGACTATGTGCTTCCAAAGGGCTATCTCTTAGAAGCCCAAACAATTTCCATTAACGCAACATACCTTCACTTCACTGCTACAACCAACTCAATTAGCAGCAAATGGCTTACTGCCATTTGCAAGGTGAACTTGCTCTAAATCAAGGCTACTGATCAAACTGAGAGAAATTCTGGAAAAAGTGGTAATGTAGGAGTTACATCTGAGAACATCAAACATTAATGACAAATGCTACTTTAATTTTTTCAAATGCTACTTTATTTTAAAAGTTAACTCCTGGGAGCCTGGGTGGCTCAGTCAATTGAGCATCCGACTCTTGACTTTGGCTTGGGTCATGATCTTGTGGTTAGTGAGATCAGGCCCTAAGTCTCTTTTCCTCTCTCTCTGCTTGCAAATGTGCTCTGCTCTGCTCTCTCTCTCTCTCAAAATAAATAAAATAAAAGTTTTAATTATCTATTAAAAAAACCTATAAGTCATTTTGGGGCCATTTTTCTAGCCAATGGGTGAATATAAATATATATGTGTGTTCATATAAATATATGTGAAATAAAGCTTCACAGCACTATCCAACATAAATCTCTATGATGGCAGAAATGTTCTTTATCTGCAGTATTCAACACAGTATCCCCTAGCCGCATGAGGATATGAGCACTTGAAATGTGGCTAGTGCAAGTGAGAAGATAAAATTTTAATTTTAATTAATTTTACCTGATTTAAATAGTCACAGGTAGCCTAGCCTAGTGGCTTTCGTCTTAGATAACACAGAACCACATTAAAAATAAATTTTAAAATAAATAAACTTTAATGTCACTTTTCATAGATTCACACCTGAAAATCTCTATTAGCATTATCTGTTTGCTAATCACATGACACTCTAAAAAGTTAATAATTCTCTAACAATGTAATACTGTAGTACAGGCATTCTCAGACTAAACAAACATCTTATTGAAGAGAGTCTTGGACATAAAACTGCTGGGAAGGAACGTTCTCTTTCAAGGTCCAAAGAGAAGTATGAGTATCCAAGCCACTTATTCTACTCCAATGATACGCCTGAAGCTGGAGGCTACTGCTAGTGTCGCACATGGATAACTATAACTGCACACATGGAAAGGTGCAGGGACCAACACATTTTTAATGACAGATTTTCTGTCAGCTCTCAAATCTGTTTATCCTATGATAGAGCTTTAATAGTTAAATGTTAAGCTAGATTATGGGTTAAATTGGCTTTTACAGTCTGGTTTTGGAATCTATTTACAACACTGCTTCAGTGAAAAACAGTATAATCAACCAAGAAGTTTTGTGAAAAAAAGCCAGCCACAAGGAAGAGACCAAAGAAAAAAATTAAAGGACAAAACAAACTTTCTACTATATTATGGTAATCTGATATTCAATATTGGAAAGGCTATACTCATCTGGTAGGCATCAAAAGATCAAAATCACAACCAGGATGCTGACATTGATATAGTCAAGATCCAGAACCATTCCATCACCTCAAGGGTTCCTGTGCTGCCTGTTTTACAGTCACCTCTTCTCTACAACCGACTCCTGGAAATCGTTAATGTGTTCTCTATTTCTGTAATTCTGTAAATCATTTCAAAAATGCCACAGAAATGAATCACACTGTGTGTAATTTTTTGGGATTGGCTTTCTTTTACTCATCACAATTCCCTGAAGAGTCATCCAAGTTGTTGCATGCACTGATTGTTGGTTCCTTCTTATTACTGAGTTGTCCATGGCATGGACGTGCCATAGTTTGTTTAGCCATGAACTAGTTGAAGGACATCTGGGCTGTTTCCAGTTTGGGAATATTACAGGTAAAGCTGCACTGAATAGTCATGCACAGGTTTTTGTGGGAACACAAGTTTTCAATTCTTTGCTATTCAATTCTCTGGTATACACAAGAGTGTAATTGTTGGACTGAACGGTGGTCCCATGTTTGACTTTATAAAACACGGCCAAAGTCTCAACAGAGTGGCTGTACCACTTTACATTCCCACCAGCAATGTATTACTAATCTAGTTTCTTCATCTCCTCAACCAGCATTTGATACTGTCACTTTTTAATTTTAGCTTCCTGATAGGTGTGTAGTGATTTCCCTTGTGGTTTTCATTTGCATTTTCTTAATAGCTAATGATGTTGAACCTCTTTTCAAGTGATTATTTATCATCTGTATATCCTCTTTATTGAATTGATTCTTCATATCTTTTGCCCACTTTCTAACTGGACTCTTTTGCATCTTACTCTTGAGTTTTGAGAATTCTCTATATATTATAGATATAGGCCTTCTGTTGGGTATGTGGTCTGCACATATTTTTTACCACTCTGTAGTTTGAGGATATGATCCTCACTTAAAGGAGTCCTTCATAGAGCAAACATCTTTAATTCTGATGAGATCCAATTTATCAATTTTTCCTTTAATGGAGTATACTTTTGGTGACTAGTCTAAGAACACTTTGCCTAGCCTAGCTCTAGACCCTGATGATTTTTTCCTGTTTTCGTCTAAAAGTTTAATTACTTTATGTTTTACATTTAAGTCCATTATCTACTTTGAGTTAATTTTGAAAGATTTGAGATTTAGGTCAAAAGATATTTTTGTGGGTTTTTTTGTTGTTTTTGTTGTTGCTGTTGTTTTTTAGCCTATGGATGTCTGCTTACTTCAGCACTGTTAAAAAACAAAAACAAAAACTATATACTTCCTCCATTGGATTGCTTCTGTATTGTTGTCAAAATCAGTTGGACTTATTTGTGGGGGTTTTCTATGCTGTTCCATTGACAGATGTCTCTCTCTCCTCCAACGGCACAGTCCAGATGTCTTAAAACCAGGTAGATACAGTCCTATGACTTTAGCGGTTTTTTTTTTTTAAATTATTTTGGCTATCAAGTCTCTTTGTCTCACCATATAAATTTTAGAGTCTTTTCTATGCCTACTAAAATGTTTGCAAAATTTTGACAGGAATTGCATTAAACACATAAATCAATCTGGAGACAAATGACCATCTTTACTATGTCTAGTTTTCTACCAATCCATGAATACAGTCTCTCCGTTTATTTAGGTCTTTGATTTTTTTTCATCAGCATTCTATAATTCTCAGAATACGGATCCTGTATATATTTTGTTAGATATATGCTCATTTCATTTTCTTTGGAGCAACTGGAAATGGTATTGTATTTTAAATTTCAGTTTCTATATGTTTGTTCTTAATAAGAGAAATGTGACTGATTTTTGTGTGTGCTCTTAAATTCTGCAATCTTGCAAATTTTGTTTTTATAGATTCCTTGGGATTTCCACATAGACAATCATGTCATCTATAAATAGCAATAATTTTATTTCTTCCTTTCCAACATATGTCTTTTATTTCACAATATAGGTTTTAACTAATGGCTTCAAAGCCAATATTTTGCTCATTCTTTTGAGTGGTCTCTTTTTACTTTTAAAGTTTCTGAAACTACAGAATTTCTGTTAAGATCACAGAAAAAGCTTGGATAGATAGCCTAAAATTATTCTCTGAACAATAAAAAATAATCTTGGTTAGATAAAGACACCAACTAGGTGTCTGGGCTGGTTATATTCAATCAAAGAATTTTACTTTCTGACAAGGACTTAGGTATACTTTTAGCCAAAGAACAACTTAAAAACTTAAGTCATACATTGAAATTAAATACAGGGCTGATATAAACTCTGCTCTTTAAACTGACCAGCTCGTCAGTTACAAAAACAAGCACTATGAAGATTAAGTTAAGCAGGCTTTATATTTCCTATAGCCTCCAGTTCCAGACTACATCTGTTTTCTTTGATACACAAAACCAGAGTTAAAATAGCTCCATTTATCACAGCATGATTGCAGGCAGACAAACCAGCCTGTCTGTTTCCAGATAGTGAAAGCAACTGTTATTAATCACAATTACAGGACAAACCCTGTAAGAGAAATTGCATCAAGAGTCTCCCAACCCCCAGCCTTTCTACTCTCAAACTCAAAAATGGTACTGAGACTGTCACGACACTGCCTGAAGGTCAGTAAATAAAGATGACACTATGAGGTCAACTTGAGTTTTAAGTTCAGGATGCAAATTAAGGCAAATTTTTGCTTTATATAAAAAGAAGTGATCTCTCAACAGCTCTATCATTAGTTAAGTTTAGCAGGACAATTAAACCCATTCTATTTCAAATTTATATACAGAAAGATTTCTGCTTTATGAAACTATACTGAACAGGGTATTTGACATTTACAAATTAGATGATTAACTTTAAACAAAGAGGGATTTATGAAAATAGACATTTTTCTATAGTATATTTTGTGGCAAAGAGTGTGAAGGAAATTTATTTCTCTTTCATACATATTATAATAAAACTTTCTATAGAATGAGACCAACTGCAGGTTACAGTTGAAAATACGTTAAGACAATTGTATCATATCCCTTGAATGTATCAATCTTTTTCATATAAATGGTAACCTTTTCTTCAGCAGTTAAGAATACAAGCCAGAGTTTCCACTTGAAGTTGTCTATTGCTATTATTTTCAGCTGTTTTGTTGTTGTTGTTGTTGTTGTTGTTGTTGTTGATTTGTTTTTTAGTACCTGCAACATGCAAGGTACTCTAGATGCTCTACATACACTATCACATTTGACTCTTACAGTATACAAGATAGGTACTATTTTTCCTATTTTGCAGAAGAGAACAACAGCTCAGAGAAGTTATTTCCTTAAGGTCACACAGCTAGTTAAGTGTTAAGACCCAGGAGTCAAATACAGATTTGATTCCAATGCCTATGTTCCTTCCCCTTTGTGTATGAGTCTCTTGACCTTTTATTTGCTTTAAGACAAGGTCTGACTGGGATCTGGCATACATAAGGCATCTATGGAGGGACACTAAAATGGCTGCTGTCGTGCACTTGCCGAGAAATGCACATTATTTCCCCCTACTTCTCTACTGAATAACTGGCTCTGCTAATACACTTCCTCAGAAGTATTATGGGACAAACCAAGCCTTTCCAGGATTAAATATGACCCTATATTCAAACAAGGCCTGATTATTAAATGTTTAAAGCTAAATTAGTAATGAGACTATAGCAATTGCAACATGAAAGACTCAGAGCTGCTTAAGAATCTGCAAAACTGCCCCAAATTCTGTGAAAACCTGCGCACTTATCCAGTCACTAAACATATTCATTGAGCACTTAATATATAGAAGAGCCAGTCACTGTTCTCAGGACTGGGAAACACAGTGACAAATTAAGATAAAGTCAGTAACCTCAACGAACTTATTCCAATGAGAAACACAGAAACTAAACAAGAAAACAGGGAAGACATCTCAAGGAAAGTGACATTTTTATCAGAGAACTAAATGATGGGGAAAGTAAGCCATGAAGATATCTGGGGCTGGGAGTTGGGGACAAGAGAAAGAACATCAGAAAAAGAGGGAATAAACAGCAAAGGCCTGACAGAGGAAAGAGGGTTGGTATGTCTAAGGAACAGCAAGAAGGCCGATGCTGCTAGAGTAACAAAGTAGTAAGAGATGCGGACGGGTAGACAGATGTATATCCATGAAGGTCCTGAGAAGGAGTTTGGATTTTATTCTGCCTTGTGAGGAGAAAACACTGAGTTTCATTAAAAGATTACTCTGGCAGTAATAGAAATGACCTTAGGGGAGCAAGAGTGAAAGCAGACAGACCAGTTCAGATGCTATTGCAGAAGTCTCAGCAGGAAGAAATAGTGATTTGACCTAGAAAGTCATGGTGGTGACGCTTTCTGGTATTTGAGAGTCATCAGGACATACTTGGTGTTTTAAATCCTGGGACTGAGGTAATCACTGAGGGGGTGAACACAGGACAGACTGGCTCAGCGCCGAGCCCTGGGGCCCACCAATATTTACCAGTTTAGAAGAGGACAAGCTGGCAAAGGGAAAGCATCTTCATTTTACCAGCACATATGAAACATGTTTTGTATTTAGGCTTACTTAGTTTCTTTTTCTAGGCAATGAAGGAAACCAGGTAGTTTAGAGTTTGTTTCTATAGAAAATAAAAACATGAGAAATACGACAGAAATAAAAGATTTCTATTTAAGAAGGCAGAATCTCTTAATAAATTAATATGCAATCAAACCTAGATACATTCAAGTTTAAACCAATAACTTCTAAAAAGATACCATTTCATCAACCTTGGAGTCTTCAACAAATAAAGACTAATCGACCTAGAACCTGAAAATGCACGTAAGTTATAGAAGTTTTATCACAACATGATCTGACCTGTATTTATTCTATTACTTGATACTGCCAACATCTTAGAAACCTACAACCAGGGAGTATAAAACAACCAGAAAGTCAAACTGATTTATATGCAAGACAGAAAAAAAGGAAAGGTCTATGATGCAGAAATTAAAATGTTGACTCATTTCTGTTTTTAATATCTAAAGCAGGGCAAATAATGAACTTAGTGTTTATATTAAATAGAAGTTTTATACTTGGGGAAAAAAAAGGTAATGTTTAGTATTTCTTCCATTGGTTACTACCATAACCTAGGCTAACTCAATGACAGACATAAAAATTCTCAAGAAATATCAAGTGCCTTCAAATCATGTACTATTATGGCTCTCCCCACCATTTTATCAAACCAATTATTTTTAATAGTAGGTATAGTAGAAATTCTACCCCCCAAAAAGAATACCTCCATGGTGATGCGACAGGCTCCCTCCATTAGCAAGGATTTCTTCTCTAGCAGCTGCCTGTATTTGGAAACAACACAGCAAATAGTTTCTACTTAGGTTTCACTCTGAAGTGAAAGTAAGACCAAGCTCCCAAAGGACGCACACACTTCCTAGGTTAAACTACAAACTGGATGCCTAATATTCCTTTCTCTTTGGTTAACTACATTTAAAATGCAATTAAAATATGTAGCCTAGTTTTATACATTTTTTCTAGTGAACAGTCACAATGTCTACAATAGTCACTTCAAGATTCTAGACAAGAAGACAAAATGATCAATTCAGCAGCACAAAATTGTTAACAGTAAGTTTCATGAAGATAGTCAAGTCTTACTCTGAAGTAAACACCTCTCTATACCAACAAATGTTAGTAACTAACATTTATTGACTGCTTATTTTATGTGCAAAAAGTACTAAGCAATTTACCTATAGTAACTCACTTGTTTTACACTATAGCCTTGTGTAATAATTATAATTATCCCTATTTCACAGGTAAAGAAAATGACATTTAGGTGATTAAATTAATCCCTAAATATCATAAAGTGGCTATCAGACTCAAAATTCCTTGCAGAGCTATCAGAGATCACCCATAAAAGCCCTTATGGAGATCATTTCTTAGGTCAATGTCTTGAGATAAGCTACTTGTCAGACCTATGGATGTCTAAGTATAAACAAACAAGCAAACAAACAAAACCCTTGTTTTCTCCCTGTAACATGTTAGGCCCTAAGCTCCTTCTAGAGGAACTAAGGTTAGAAAATCAAACACTTACAGCAAAACAGAGCATGACTAAAGTGCAGAGTGTAAGAAAAGGGGAACAGAAGTAGAATCACATTCAATTCATGAGCATATCCCAGCAGCGAGGTGAAGGACCTGCCGCGCGGAAAACCTCTGAGAAAGACTCGCGTGCGTGAGCACGGCCAGGAGTCAGGACAGGGAAGAGGGCTCGGCTCGGCTCGGTGGACCGCACCTCATTGCAAAGGCACTCAGATGAACACTCATCACTCAGGATTTAGGTTTTTCAAATGAGTCAAAAATATGCTATCATTGTACCTTCCGACAAATTATTTTATGTAACATTTTAAATTTAATAAATTACTGAATTGATTAAACAAATGATTTTAACCAAAGCAATAATTACTTGAAATTAATAGTACTTAGAGAACGGCAGTCTGGATTAGGGAGAAAAGAATAATCTCACTCTTACAGTAGTACAGGGAACGGGCCTCTGAGCAGCCAGAGGTTAACACTGAGAGGCTAAGTCGATAGGGAAGTAAGTACTCAAACTGGTGAGGGTGACAGATATGTTCATTATTTCAAATGGAGTGATATTTGATTCAGGTGTATACATGTGCATAACTCATCAAATTGTACACTTTAAATATGTGTAGTTTCTTGTATTTCAAATATACCTCAAAAAAGCTGTAAAAACGGGGGAGGGAGGCATAGGAGGGAAGCCAACCAAACCCTGTCTGTGGTTTGAGTCTAAAAGGGTGCCACTGAATCATCCCATTGTGCTGCCTTTGGCAGGCATGAAATAACACTAAGACACTAGGTTTTAAACACTAGAAACCTGAGGTTTTAGCAAACCTCAGTCTCCTAGTTCCTCCAATCTAGTCTGTCTCTTCAACTCTAGGCATACTTACAAGAAATACCAGCAAACAGAAGGCTTTATATAAACTGGAATCTTAAGGCCAATTAAGGAATGTAACAAAACCAGTAGCAAATGAACCTCTATGGCCTATGTATAGCTAGAGCAATCAAGCAATTATAAATCTAGAATTAGGATATTACTACAACACAGACCAAGAACATTAGGGCTGCTGACCTCAACTGTAGCCAGCATCCAGAAATGGGTGAACTGCCAAAATGATATCAAGGGTTCCTACAGTCCTTTGTTATTTAATACGGTCTTACAGATTGTAAGTAACAACCAAAGAATCACAGGTTATAGAATATTAATTCTAATATCTATAAAGAATATTAATTTTAGACTCACAATTCAGTATACAACTCAGTGCAATAAATATGCTTCTAATTTCTATTGACTATCGACCAGGTAAGCCATTGAGTGATTAAACAGAGTCAAACTAAAATTCATAAATTGATAGGAAAGTTTATTTAAATTAATAAAAGAATGTAAGAATATACTCATGTATGCAAAATTACCTCAGTTTGTTCAAACACAGTCAGTGGGTCACTTATTCCCCTGTAGTTAAAGGCAAAGTAGAAATAGATACATGCACCTGCATCATAAGTCTGCGTCACCCTAGAAAACAAAGAGACAATCCCCACAAGGCTTTAAGTTAAGTGAAATCAGATTTAACATCTAGAAACTTAAAGGCAAGATCATCTGATTTGCTTATACCATAATATTATTCTCTATCCAGCTCCTTAATTCCATGGAAGGAATTTGGATTGCTTGCCTGGATGAAAGAAATACAGGAACTATTTGTACTATTTCTAACTTTTTTGGGGTAAGTCTGGATTATTATACAGTCTAAAGAGTTTAAAACTTCTGGGGTGCCTGGGTGGCTCAGTCGGTTGAGCGTCTGGCTTCGGCTCAGGTCATGATCTCACGGTTTGTGGGTTTGAGCCCCGTGTCGGGCTCAGTGCTGACAGCTAGCTCAGAGCCTGAAGCCTTCTTTGGATTCTGTGTCTCCCTCTCTCTGACCCTCCCCTGCTTATGCTGTCTCTCTCTCTCAAAATAAAAACAACAACAACAACAAAAAACCATTAGAAAAAAAAATTTTTTTAAGTTTTAAAAACAACATAGATGTTTCTCTAATTGGTCTGAAACAACCCATCTCCTCAGAAGTTTTGTTGTTGTTGTTGTTTTATGAAATAGCAGAGTTAAAGAAGCCCCAAGTAGACTAGATGGGACATTATAAGTGTTCTAAACTTCCTTGAAGTCAACAAAAATAGGCATGAGAACTTAAAACTCAGAGAATAAGAGAAATGTTCAAATATCAAAAATGACCAGACTGTATAAAATAAAGCATCTTCTCTAACTTCATACTAATAATTATTAAGAACTTCATAAACAAATTTAATGATCATATTAAATGTGGCAATGTGGCTTTAAAATACTGTCTCTGAAGGTTTTACTCTCTGGGCCCCATACATGTGCATGTTGTATGTATGTTTACAAAAGACACCAAGAACATTAGATTATTAAATCACATATAAGATATCTACCTGGGCTTTCCAAATGCAATTAGGTGAAGCTTTTAAAAGATGCTAAGGGGCATCTGGGTAGCTCAGGCGGTTGTGTCTGACTTTTGATATCGGCCCAGGTCATGATCTCACAGTTCGTGAGATCAAGCCCCATGTAGGGCTCTGCACTGTCAGCACAGAGTCTGTTTGGGATTCTCTCTCCCCCTCTCTCTGTCCCTCCCCAGCTTGTACACATACTCTCTCTCTCTAAACAAATAAACATTAGAGGAAAAAAATGTAAGGAGTGCTAAAATAATCATAGTCAAATCTATGAATGCAATTTACAGAGGTTCCTACAAAGAATTTAATTTAACAGAAGGAGAAAATACAGAGGAAATACTCTTTTTACTACAACAATACAAATAGATTCTAATCTAAAATTTTAATGGCCTTTTAGGCCAAATGTTAGGTGCCTCAGAACAGAAGAAATGAACTGTTTAACAATGCTACTGTCAATTTGCCAGCTGTGTTTTTCTTCTAGTGTTAATTCACACTCATAAAAAAGATGCCTTGAATGTTTACATTTTAAGTACCAGATTTACAAAGTTTAAGAAAAATTGGAGAACCATCTTAACTATGAGGGCACTACCATTTAGGAATAACCAAATTTAAATAAATTGAAAGGATACCTGAATGAAACAAATTTATAGCAATTAGTAAAATATATGTCACTCATATTTGAATCAATAAAGTGAATATGCCAACTCAATATTAAGAAAGCACCGCTATTTCTCAACAAATCCAGGATCTATACCAAAGAGTTCACTTTTCAATAGATAAGCAGGCTTTTAAAAGTCACAACAAAGCTTCACTGATCAGTATCTCAACAAAGACGAAGTAAAAATAATTAAAAAAACATTTTTTGGAAAACCTCAATTTGGGTATACATACTTCAGAAAGTGAATCAGATCCAACACCTTTTAATAGATCAGTTCTGTCATTTAAGATACTTAACACCAACCTCTTCCAAAAGTCATCTGGACAAGTAATAGCATGGCTACCAAGTCATAATATTATTGTTTAATTTCTAAAAAGTCTTTGGAGTACTTTACCTATGTTAGACACACTGGCTAGGAATTTCTTCCCATAAAACTTTTTCAGAAAATTTGGGTTAGAATTTTTCTTCCAATATGCAAAGTACATTTTAAAAGATGGAAATGAAACAAATAAACTCAATAAATGCACCCTACAGCTAGTTATTTTCCTTGGGACCTTCAGTTTCAATGAGAGCTAGACTTATTTCAGTAATCATTTCAATTTTGGAGTAACTTTTAAAAAACTAGTTTAAAAATGTGTTTCACACATTCAGTATTTACACTCAACACACAACAACCTCCTTGGCCACACTATTAAGCAGCTCAAATCAAACTAAACTAAAATCAAACTCTGGTGAAATGTTAGTTTTTATCAAGTATGAGATATAAGAACTATATTTAAAATTCCCATTTATTAAAACCATTCAAATAACTAGACTGTGTACATTCAAAATTTTGGTTTTATTAAACGATCACAGAAGCTGTGCATAGAAGTTTTTATCAGAAAACATTCTTAAAAAACAGCTACTTAATAAAAGGCATATGTCAAATTCACTCTAAGTCCATCTATATACAATACAGAATGATTATCATTATTTAGGCTTTATGAGCTCCTTCTGAAGAACCAAGACTTGTGTTATTACAGAAGGCATCCTGAGGCAGAATATTTTACTTCCCAATAACATTCAATAAGTAGTGGTTTATCACAATGACAGTCTGATAATGGGAGGGGGGAGTCTAGAGAGATAAAGGAGATGGGGCAGAAAAAGGAAGTGGGGATAAAATCTGTTAAGTTCCTACTTGATAAAAAAATAAATAAATTCTCAACTGCATGAAAACAGATTCCATTATTTAAAATGTTTCAAATTTTACTTGTAACAAATGACTTTTGGATTATTAGGCCTTGTTTTCAGAACTATAGTAAAGAAGCTTAGCAGACTAGACTGTCAAAAGAAGAATTAAGTATCAATTTGGGTTCATAATATAAACACAAAAATTGTTATTAGACTTTAAGAAAAAAGACTTATTTTTTAAATATATCTCCAAATTAAAAAAAAAAAAAAAAGGGAAAGAACATGTACGTTTTTACCCTGGAAAGGTTCTTTCCAAGATTACTCACTAAGCCACCAGTAGGTTTACCAAGTTATAAGCTTTTTGTTGTACAGAACAAGACCCCTACAGATATATCAAATAACTGGTCAATAATCTCTACGAACAGATGTCTAGCTTATATATTCCCAGATTCAACCTCAAATATACTTGTTCTAAAACATGTCAATACATAGGTTAATAAATAGGTTTGGAACTTCCTGAAACGTCCGTCAGACCCTGTCTCTCCCACACAGAAACAAAAGACACAATTTCAAGGAGGTCCTTCTGGTTGACATGAACAGTTAATGTATAAGAAAGATGATTTCCTCACATCTCATGTTAGAATTTTACTTTCTTACCCCAACAGAAGTGCAAAAATTTAGCAAATTCTAAACGGTATCTGTCCCAATGGGGGCAATAAGTAGAACTAAGAAACACAATATGGTAGCAAGGAAGTATAAGATGAGGGTGTAAAAGATAGAAAAAAAATCAGAAGAGATAGCAGTTTGAAGATACAGAAATATTTCTAGTCTTGCAAAGCAAATACATGCAAATTATCATGCTATATGAAAATAGCAAAGACTTAACTTGGATATCTTCATGAGGATTTGTCATTGGAGAAGAAAAATATTCAGATTTCCCTTACTAGCACTAGTATACGTTGTCTACCTAGAGTTTAATGTAATGACTTCACAATAATAAAATGGCATGCATACAGCCCTTCATCTGCTTTCTCAATTCATTCTCACAAGAGTCTCATCAAGTAGATGGTATTACTTTGCTTTACCTACAATCAACTTAGAGCTCAAAGAAATTAAATTACTAATAAAATCCAAAATTTTTACTAAAAATTACTATTTTTACTAAAAATTACAAATAAAACAACAGCAGAAGAGTGCCTTTGCTTCGCAGACACAGGTAGCATTACAAACGAAAGAAATTTAAAAACTAAGCAGGCAGTTGTCATGGCAATACAGTAGGCCAGCTGGGCTTGGTTCTGGGGCTGAAAGAGGGCCTAGGTCTGCCCTCCTAGACTGAGATTAAGTGATCTCAGGCAAATCAGAACAAACATCATGGATAGAAATACACAGAAATGCTGTTTTGGTGAGATGTATCTGTTGTTTCAGAGTCCAGCATCTGGTGCACTTAACAATAAAGATATATTATTTCCCAAGTTACTTAATTTGTATTTATGCTTATATTAAACATTTTTTGTTTCTACAAATTAATTGAGTTATATTCTTGAAATCCCCCTTCCCTGACACATGGGAGGAAAAAAAAGAAGCCATTATACAACATAGAATGTTTAATAAATTTTAAAGTGCTAGATTATGACCGAATCATCTACTTTAAAGTTCCCTTTCACATAATTTATCCTAATTTCCCTTTATTTTAGATCTCCATTCCAATTAATTCTATAACTTTATAGATAAGTCACATGTTTGATTTAACATTGATACATTTAATCTTCTGGTGTTTATTCAGGTCTTTTAATTATCAAGTGACCAAATACAAAGTGCTCCTTCGCAAGAAGACCTCCTTTTGGACTGTTGCCAATTAGCAAAGAGGACAAGACTTGCAGCTAACTGTCCACTATGGAAGATACTACCTACATACGGTGTTTTACATTTAAATTATTGTAAATTAAATAAAATTTATAATTCAGTGCCACAGTCACACTAGCCACATTTCAACAGCCCCACAGCTGCATGTGGCTTGTGGCACCAATAACATAAAGGACAAATAAAGAATATTTCCATTATTAAAGAAAGATCTATTGAAAGCAACGAGTTATTCTTCATTTGGATATTTTGCTCCACTCATTCCTTTATTCCATGCTCACTCATTGAGTAAATAACTAATAAAGTGGTTAAAGTGGTTAAACTTTTTCATCTATTGAAGAAAAAGTTACGTTGACTATGTATTATTTTTTCTTGAATATATATGTGACTTATAATTTCAGTGAATTAAAAGGAAGTCCCTTACTTATCCTCAGGGCTCCAAGATTTGGCTTTTCACTGTCCTGCTGTCCTGCAGGGGTAGAAGACTCACTTATGGAAATGTATTCTACTCCTAAAGCGTTCGGGATTGCTCTAAAATCCTAGTAGCACAATCCTAAGAAGGTGACAAAAGTGAAGTTTAGGAAAGGAAACCTTGCTAAATGGAATAGACCAAAGCAATTCCTCTGGTGGCAAATTACATCTCCAGTAATTAAAATATGTTTCCCCCACCCCTAATAAGTAATAAAAGAAAAACAATAATAAAAACCTCACCTGCATGTAGAAAGAGGAGCAAACTGAACACCTTTCTCTTTGCATTCCCTTGTTATTCGTTCTTTTACATTTCTACAGAGATCCACAACCCTAGAAAATATAATGGAACACAATATTAAGTTTTCAAATAAATAATAAAAATCCTAACAAATGCTAGTTTATCTGGCATCCTTCAAGTCAGAAATTCTAACACAATTTCATACTTATTCCTTCAAGAATGAATAGGAATCTTGATCATTCAAATTGAGCCTTCCATTCATAGCTTCAAAGGGGCAAAGTTCTCCCCTTTTATGCCATTTGAACAATAGAAGTCAAAAGAGCATACTCAAGCTTCCTGAAGGCAGTTTCCTATACTGAGATAAACCCAACTTCAAAATAAATTTAATCAGGAGTGTCTGGGTGGCTCAGTCAGTTGAGCGTCCAACTTCAGCTTAGGTCATGATCTCATGGTTCGTGGATTCGAGCCCTGCATCGGGCTCTGTGCTGACAGCGCAGAGCCTGGAGCCTGCTTCAGATTCTATGTCTTCCTCTTTCTCTGCCACTCCTGCTCACACACACACACACACACTCTCTCTCTCTCAAAAAATAAACATTAAAAAAATTTAATGACAAGATTTTAAAAGCTTTTAAAAAAGCTACACTGAATATGTTAATGAAAATTCAATATGGGTTGAATGAATCTGTGTCCATGTCTAAGATATTTCTTTTAATATAAAAATAATTTAGTCAATAATCATGAGGTTATACCAAATTTCCAATAGCCTTTTGTCCAGCTCTAAGCTAAAATCTAGTTTAACAAAGACTTACTGAATTGAACTATGTATAAAACTGTTCATACAGGGATGAAACTACTATGTATAAAAGTAGTTCATAAAGGGAAGGGAGGATTGATAATATTTAATATTAATCCTTTTTTCCTATCTTTTAAATAAATTTTTATTTGAAATATTTTTTAAAATTTTTTAATGTTAAAATGTTTTTATTTTTTATTTTTTAAAAATGTTTTTATTTATTTTTGAGAGAGAGAGACAGAGTGAGCAGGGGAGGGTCAGAGAGAGGAGTCACAGAATCTGGAGACAGGCTCCAGGCTCTGAGCTAGCTGTCAGCACAGAGCCTGATGTGGGGCTCAAACCCACGAACCATGAGATCATGACCTGAGCCGAAGCCGGACGCTTAACCAACTGAGCCACCCAGGCGCCCCTAAAATGTTTTTAGAGAGAAAGACAGAGAGCATGAGTGGAGGAGGGGCAGAGAGAGAGAGAGACAGAATCCAAAGCAGGCTCCAGGCTCTGAGTTGTCAGCACAGAGCCTGATGTAGGGGCTCCAACTCATAGACTACAAGATCATGACCTGAGCTGAAGTCGGACGTTCAACCGACTGAGCCACCCAGGCACACCTTGAAATAATTTTAGATACAGAGAAGTCACAAAGATAGTACAAAGTGTTCCTCTTTCTCTGGTTTCCTCTAATGTTAATATAGTATATAACCATGATAGATTTGCCAAAACTAAGAAACTGACTTCAGGACATCACTATTAACTAGAACATAGACTTTATTCATATTTCACCAAATTTCATTTTGACTCCAAGATACCATTGTTTTAAAATATAAAGGCATCTGATTTCTTTTGTTGTTTGGTTTTTTATATAATTTTTAAGGTCCTATTTTGGAGTAGAAGAGGTCTAATGGTGATGTATTCATACTTTGGGAACATGCTCAGGAAAAAGTTCTAAAATGGAAAACAGATGTCATTCAGAACTTCTAGGTTGGAGATCCAGAGAAAAAATATCTTAATATATTTTTTTAATGTGAGCTGTAATATTTTGTTATTACTACATATTCTGTTTCATCTTAGTCTGTTTAGAATCAGGAGAATGAAAAAGATAACAAAGAAACACAAAAGACTGGGCCATCTCTCATCTGAAGACTGATCTGACTGTGTGAGAACCAATTTGATAAAAACTGTAATATTTACATGGATTATGCTTTATGAAACATATTAAAATTATCTATATTCCAATAAGAACAAAAATATATGGCTACAATATAAATATGGAAATGGGTTTAATTTTTGTTAGCTATTTTATTAGCATATCAAATTTTATTTTTTTAATATAGTGTCTAAAAGTTTTACAAATTCTAATTTTACAAAATAATTCTCTTAAGTTCAATTCTGCTTAATTCTATGAAAGTATAGGCAAATGCAATTTATCAATGTTATTTATGCCTCATTTATGGAATGGTAAGGATGCCTATTTTTAAAATATCTCCCGTAAAAGTATTTAGATTATTAGAATCTATTGTCTTTATTTTGAAAATCCAACTTCTAAAACAAATACTTTGAATACAAATAAAACTTACTAAGTAAGCTTTAATAGCTACAGGGATTAATGAATATTATAAATTTATAAATACGTTATTTCTCATTACTCTAGAAAATGGAATTTAAGTGCTACATAATAATACTATATGATAATCTACAATAATAACAAGGAGGAGATGGGACAAGTAACATGACCGAATAATTAAAACCCTTAATAGGATACTTTCTAGAAAAGATTTGTACAGAGGAAATTCCTTCTTTCCTAATTTTTTTTGAGAGAGAAAAGAGAAAGAGAGAGAGAGAGAGAAAGAAAGAAAGAAAGATTATGTGATTGGGGAAAGGGGCAGAGGGAGAAAGAGAGAATCTTAAGCAGTCTCTATGCTCAGCATGGAGCCCAATGTAGGGCACGATCCCATGACCAGTGGATCATGACCTGAGTCAAAATCAAGAGTTAGATGCTTAACCGACTTGAGACACCCTAGTGCCCCCAGAGGGGAGTTCTTAAAAGTATTTTCACATGGAACTTGTACAAAGGCCAATACAGTCCAGAGACCAATCAGTCTATGTAAGATAAACATAACTGTGTATACTTTTAAATTCTCAGCTGACCTATTAGCAAATTTAACCCTGTTGAATATTTCCTACTTGAAAAAATTTTCCTGGGCTTCTCTCACATCACTGGTTTTTCTCCAAATCCTCTAGATATTGTTCTCTTTTGCTAGTTCTTGTTTGTATATCCTACCCGTAAATTTTGGGGTTCCCTGGACTTCTTTCTTAGGCCCTCTTTTTTTCTTAATCCATACCATCTATAAGGGTTTGTGTCTACTCCCTTGGTTTAATCCCAAGCCTCATGCTGGTCTCTCCAAAACCTAAATCTCCAAATCAGACCTTTGAGACAGCTATTTTTATAGGCTACATTCTTACATTATTCCTGAGTTCATTTCTAGGAGTCTATTCAGAATATTCGTTGTGCACTCAACAGATACAGTTATTTTGCTAGAACTACTGAGACATACACAAAAACTAACTAGTAAGACAAATAATCCCTTACGAGACTTATGTATGAAAAGGCCAAGCAGCCTAATAATGTGTGACAGTTGAAGACTCTGACCCCTTGGGATTCTGCTAAACATGGTCTCTACCAGGCTAAAGGTTAGAGAGAAAAAACAAGATGTTAAATGGCTAACAAGTACAGTTTATATTAGGAATGTAGCTGCTTTCCATTAATTTTATTTATGAAAACTTCAGCTGACAAAGTTGTTTTAAATGAAAACAAATCAAATATATAACCCTGTATGAAACAGATATTGTCAGTGAGTCTATTAAACATGTAAAAAGTACAAGAATTAAAAAAAATGAAAAGATAGTACATGAGTAGCTTCCAGAGTTGCAGGAATAAAAAACCAAACGGCAATCATCAGGTAAAAGTAATTGATGAAGAAATTCATAATACTGAAAAACTAACATTACACTAATCTACCTTCCTCAGCAAGGAAAATTATGAGACTAAAATGGTCTTTGAGACAACTATGATTGGCTACCAAACGATATTTGCTCTTCAAAAGTTCAGATTTCAGTAAGTTGATGTTTCTTTTTGTTTATAAGATTTATCGCTTGTTAAAATTTAGTATCAAAAACTGTAACAGATTGATACCATAAATTGATTGCTTTTACAATGAATGGAATATGAACATGAATGCACCAAAAGTCATAACCCATAGTATATAAAGAATGAATGCAGAAAAGATAAAAGGTTTCTGGGGAAGGGAAAAAAAGAGGGTAGAACAAAAATGTTAAGATATGTAATATCTAAAAGGTAGATTTATGGGGATTTGTTACGTACTTTATTATTGTTTTAAAATAGTTTGTAAATTTATAAAAAAACATAAAATGTAAAGCATACTAGAATAAAAAGGTACTAACAATCTTCTTAAGAAGTTTTATTACTGAATGAGTTAATTCACAAGTCCACTTTTAATAAAACCACTTCACATTTCCTCATCGGTTTTTATTATCAATTCCTTAACCAATATTTGTATATGTGCATAACATAAAAGGAGAAATTATAAATAATATCTTAAGCTAGATTTCTTTTAGAAATCACTTCAATGCAAGTTAAGATCTTGCCTTAGTACCCATACAAATATCAAAAGCTAAATCATATATTACAAAAGGAGGTTATCACTGGTTTTATAATTTGGGGGGATGTTTCAGAGAACCTTCAAGCATATTAAGCACTTAAGGATTTATATCAAAGCTAGTACAACTATAGAGTGACACTTAAATGTTCAATAAGATTCTTTAAAATATCACCTTCCTTCTATGAGACATGGACAAATCTGCCTAAATTTTTTAAAAAGCTGGCAAATATGACATTCTGATGAAGGTATTAATTTAAATAAAAGTGATTACCTTGTTTCAATGTTTCTTTATAAAAATTTTAAAATTTGTATATTCATGGAAAAAGATATATTATTTCAGCAACTCTTACAGCATAGTTGGATAATATCAGGCATTTTATTATATTTTACCTGTCCCAAGGAGCAGAAGTCTCAAAAGACTCTCCTAATATATAGTATTCCAAACCCAAGTCCTGTAACACAAATACACAAAAATCAAGAAATTACAACAGATGCAGAAGAATCAATAATACTGTCATATTTTCAGTATTTCACATAACTGTTTCTAATTTAACCTCCACTGTTCTTTACTCTCCACCCCATAAAAGCAATGGATAGTGGCCCCGAGTGTGAGCTACCACCTCCAGGAGGATAGGAACTTTGTCTGTCTTATTCTCTTTTGTACGCCTGGCACCAGGCAGTGCGCCTGACACATGGCAGGAACTCAAATATTTCTCCAAGGAATGGAACCTCTAAGAACTGTCTAATGTACATGTAGAGGATACTAGCAGAACAGATGTTTTTATTAGCCTAAATAGGAAATTAAACAACACGAAAAAGTGGTCATCAGGATGAAAGGACCCGGGCAGCAGGGAAGTAGGCACAGGGGGAACTAAAGGAAGAAGGCAGATCTCCCTTTCCTGAAAACAACCTTTCTTTAAAAACAAATTAGAAAATAATGTGTGCCTCTCTTTGTAGTAACTGAATAAGACAGGATATCTGGAAGCACCTCTGCTAGAAAAATATATATTTTATAACACATAAGATATAATGCTTATATGGTAAGTAACTTATACTACCCAGAATACAATTCTGTTTTGATATTTAAACTGGAAAGAGCAATTCTTAAGCCACCACAGAGATGCAAAGATAGAATATTTTACAAGTAGAAAAATCAATACTGTTAAGTTTTCACTTCTAGTAAAATGATTCACTTCAACTCTACCACTGGTTGTGAGGAAAATTCCCCAAATTACTCATCTAAAATGTGTGGCTTTTCTCTTGTGCATTCGTTTATCAGTAAACACATACCTTGGTGACAAAGGCATTAAGCACTAGGAAAATAAAAAATAAGATAAAACAAATAATCCCTCTCATCTCAAAATTGCTTCTGATTCAGTTTTAACAGTGTCTATGTATCTAAGCTGTACTTATTACAGTTATATTTCATTTTCTAGAATCCTGAATTTAGTAATATGGGGGGATGGTCAATATACTTAGAAAATGCTCAACAAACAAAAACTTGTGGATACCAAAATGCTTACTATGGGAGAGCTTGGGGTAGTAACAGTCTGTGGAGGTAAACATTATTATAAGACCTAAAATCATCTATTAACATTATTATAAGACCTAAAATCATCTATTACTTTTCATGATCTGTAAATGTCTTAATCACAATTTCTAATACAGCACACAAGCAATAAATGTAATTTTCCTTATCAACATGGAGAGATGGAGTGCCCAGAAAAACGTATATGCTTCAAATTCATTGCAACCTAAAATTTAGATCTTACCTAAGATTAGTTTTAAAATAAGAACACAACTGAAGCTTTCTTAGAGAAGTAAAAATGTTTTATATAAATTTATGTAAGTATTTCCTTCAGAACAAATTCCAAAAATCAGAAAATGAAGTATTTGGAAACGTCAAATTCTCAATATGATATCTGAGAAATAACTTTTTAAAATAAGACTTTTCAAATTATATAAACAAGCAATATTTGTGAAATGTAATCCTAACAGTAGCAAAAAACAATTAAGAAATTTGAATTTATTACTGCCAAAGTAGAAAAACAAAATAAATAAATAAACTTTTGAAAGAATACTTTCATATTAACAAGTATAAGTAGACTCCTGGAGTAACCATTTCTATTTCTCACAAACAGAAAATGTGGAATTTAAAATATTTTGGAGCTCAAACACAGACAAATTATTTCTTTAATTCTATAATTTACATAGTAAACATCACCAGTGAACCAATTACTACTTAGAATCAAGTTAAATACCAATTTTTAATGAGTTAAAGAAAGAATATGTATATTTAAAACTTGATTATGAGTCAAGTGAGAAATGTTGCTAAATAAGGCAGCTTGGTTCTAACCAAGCAATGTTAGGAATGGCATGCTCAACTTCCAGAGAAAGACTCCATTCTTTTAAAGAGCAGAATGATCTCAATAATCTTCAAAGTCCTCAAAAGCATATATGGAAGATTTAACTGAGATTCTGAAAATTTGTAGCTAGTCCTATGTTCATGTCACATGATGTGCTACATCATACTAGCTTAAAATTTAAGAAAATAATTTTATTCATTCAAAGAAAAAGTATATGCCATATAAACTAACAAGGGAAATATGAGATCACTTACTCGAATATATGCAATGACATAGGTCAGTAAATAACCTCTCTGTCCATTATCTTCTCCAACTGCCAACCCACTGTAATTAAAGAACAAACTTAAGATTATATATATATTTATTAAAAATATACAAAAATAACCAAACCTAATATGACACCTCATGATAACTGCTTAACAGATTAACAATTATACTGCATCTCATTTTTATTGTAATCTAATTTATCAGAAATATATCAAAGAGCTGTTAAAAGAATAAGCTTGGATAACAAAAACATAAAAATACTTTTAATATCTCAGTCTGGTCATTAATTTCAAACTTGCATCCAACAAACTAATAAAACTAACTCATGAACTCAATTACTTCTGCCCATATTGACAAAAGTACAGGGAATTAGCCATGAGAAGCAAGCTTACGTAAACATTTACAAGCACAACAAGATACTTCAAATACTTATTTTATTCATATATTCATGTTACTCTAGCCCTATTCGTGTATAAAGATGTATAATTTTTGACTATATCATCCAAATACCAAGAAGTGTTTTGAATACTTTAACACATAGTACATTTAGTATTAGACACATTGTTATTATTCACAGAAATTATATTTGGTGATCTACTTAGAACTAATCCCATGTAACATTTAATTCAGTCCAACTACTTTGCTTTGTGAAAGTCATTTTTATTTTAAAAGACTATAAATGATTATTGATTTCAAACTTCAGTAAAGAGCTTTTAATTTTGCTTGTTTTCATCATTAGGCAGAAATTAAATTATAACTATTTTTAGTCACTAAAGAAAACTTACCACAAACTCCCAAAGTACCTACAAAAAATTCCCTCAATAAAACCAGATAGAAAACTGGGACTTTCTTGGGTCATAAAGGATGGTTAGCTTCTATGTCTCTCTGCTCAGTATCCTAATTGCTCCTCCTTCATCTCAGGATGCTGAACCCTTAACTATGGTGTTGCCCAAGACTCAGGTCTTGAGCCTCTGTTAGTTACACCTCTTCTGGAAGAATCATTTTTCTTATACTTCAGTTAACGCCTATGATTAAGTTCTTCCTTCCTCTGAAGTTTCGCTTGGATTTGGCAGTAAGTAAATAATATAACACAGATGTGCCCTTGTGCTATACAAATAATGTAAAGCAATTTTAGGCTAGGATGTATAGGCCAAATCAGTTATCCTGATTCAGGATAGCCAGAATTATAGCTGCATATACATGAATTAGTATCACTGAGAGAAGTGGCAAACACTTGATGGAAGTAGCTCTAGTCTAGAACCACTTGGAGATGGGATGCAATGAGATGAAATGAGAGGGATTGTTTGTATTACCAGAATGTCAATGAGCAAAGAAGACAGAACCTACGTCAAGCAACTGAGAGTGAAAAGTAAGAAGGAACAATATAATTCTAGATTATATATAAACAAATATAAATGGATTAGTGTTGAGGCAGTAAGTCAAAGTTCCAAAACAAAAAGGAAACTAGTCAGAAAATCGCTGTGGCAAGTGTATATAGGAAAATATCTGACTCTATACCTCACGTAGATACAAAGCAGTCAGATACTAAGTCTAAGAAAAAGAACTACTGAGCAGGGAAATGGGAATAATTCATTCTGGGCCTAGTGGTAGGTAGAAAGAGAGTGAACTAACAAACGGTGCAAGAGACCTGTGCTGGGAATCCTTGAGAAGGCACATTCTAAGTGTATATTAGGTGAGAAGTAACAGATATGGACATTTAGTAGGCTTCTCTTCTATAAGGATGAGAAAAAGTCCTGCAGTTCCAGGTCAAGCCATTTAAAAAATATTTTTTTTAATGTTTATTTTTGAGAGAGAGAGTGTGACAGGGGAGGGGCAGAGAGACAGGTAGACACAGAATCTGAAGCAGGCTCCAGGCTCTGAGCTGTCAGCACAGAACCTGATGCAGGGCTTGAACTCACGAACTGTGAGATTATGACCTGAGCTGAAGTTGGAGACTTAACCTACTGAGCCACCCAGGTGCCCCAAGCCATTTTTCTTTAGATCCTCTTCTAGTATCTTTTGGAGAGGGGACCGGGGACTGGGATGGGGGAGCAAAGGGGCCAGGAGGATCTGTTGCACTTTGGAATTCAGCGTGACAAACCACACAGAACATGCATTCTCTTACCCAAAACAGGAAGACACTGATGTCCATTCTAAATTCATAAACCCCAAAGGAGAAGAAAAGTCATTCTGGGCTTGCTTTTCTGAATCATAGGTTTCCCTGCAAATAAGCTTTTTGTAAAAGTCTCTTTCTCTCTCTCTCTCTCTCTCTCTCTCTCTCTCTCTCTCTCTTTTTCTCTCTCCCCCCTCCCTCTCCCTTTCTGTCCCTCTCCCCCACTTCCTTAGCTTTCAGAACTCTATCTTCTAGACAGGACTGTCTTAAAATACAACATGTAAACAATAGTAGGGGGTAGAAATTAAATGCTTCTTAGTTGCCATTTTCGTAGCAGCCACTCCAAAAAGGTATGCTAAGATTCAAACTGCTTTATGTTAAAGTAGCAACATTGATCCCTGACTCTGCTCCCCTTCACAAATTTCAAACATCAATTAACAAGGTTCTTAAATTTAAACCTGGTTCATGAGAAAGGGCTGGGAAGACTAATGAAAGAGGAATGAGAGACAATCTTTTTATATAAAAGAGCCATCTGGTGAACCTAATCACTCTCATGTTGAATTACAACTTAAAGCATACACTTAAACAACTTAAGCATACACTTCAAAAATAACAATAACACATTACCTTAAGTTCTATGGTAAATGTCAGTACATCCGCCATGATTGCTGACAGGGAATGTTTATTCTGTTTAGCTCTTAAAGAAGTTAAAGTACATTACTAGCAAGCATAGATAAACAACCAAAGTATGATTACTCAACATTTGCTATTATGTTCCATTGGATCATATGTGTTCAAAGGTATTTAACAGTGTTAGGGTAGGGGTGGAAGGTAAGGAGGAAAATGGCTAAAATGACACATAAAAATGTTCTAACCTGTTGGGAGTAGTTCATTTAAAAACAATCAATTCAGAGTTAATGAGGTGGTAGGAACAGAGGATAAAACAAAAGAACAGAAAATAAAGGACAGATTAATAATGCCCTGGTTCAAAATAAAATACATGAGCTAACCTAACTTATGAAACTTTAGCAGAAAGAAATTTAGTGCTACTTTCCTGCATCTACTTATGTAGATGAAGTCTCTGGGGAGCAAGGGTTGGCCCAGTGGCCATCTTAAATAAGAAAAACATTTCTGAATATTTCAGTGATTAGAACCAAGAACTAGTGTCTATAGAGAAACATGAGGAAAACCAAGAGTACCAGAAAACCACATGAAGGTATTTCCAAGTATCAAATCAAAATCAAAATAGCCCTAAGTCACCTGTCTAATTACAGCCTGGATTATCAATACAGAGATATCTGCAATCTAAATGAAGGAAGCCAGGATGAAAGTATATTAAGAAATTAATTATAACATAACTAATAAGTAGCAAATAATAATAGCAAAAAAATGAGACCTTAAGCAGAGTCTGAGTTTTAATAATTTGCTCTTGCTTTAAAATGGTATCTCATTTATCATAACCTATTTTTAATGGATGAATTTTGTGTAAGTTTCTTTTTGGTATAAGTAAATTGCTGGAATTAAAATCAAGAGTTCCGGGACTTCAGTATCAGTATCTAAAAAGACCTGGATTCACCTTGAAGAAGTTTCTTCTTACTTTTAAGTTGTAAATGATTGGAATCACTTGAGAAAAGCTAGGCTTGCATTACATGACAAGAGAGTTCATGACAGTTGGTGGCTCAACTTCAATTGACAAAATGGCTCTAATAAACACCTAAAGATTAAAATACACTCTTTTAAGGTGGCACAGCAGTTAGGTATAAATGAAATAGAATACAAAATGTCAGGGAAAGATACTCAGTTTCATTAATTTTCTTAACAAATGTTCAGTCAAGTGTCTAGTATATACATCAACAGTGATGTCTGAGATGAGACAGGTCAAAAATTACATCTTCTCTCACACAAAAAGACATTTTGTCATCATCCTACCCCAGTCCAAAAAGAAATGTAGCACACTACTAACTAGTAATGATTTTGCCGGCTACTCGGAATTGTAATTACAATTAGAGATACTACAAAGTAGAATTTCTCTGCATCTGAATGCATATGTCAGTGTATGTGTGGGAGGTAGGAAGGGTGGCTGGGGGGAATGAGGTGAAACTAAGCAAAATTAACTTCACATAAAGGGATTCAAATATTATAGCATCGATTTCCCTACAAGTACTCCTGAACAATTTTGAAATCCCAATTAAATATTTAAATATATAAAAAATAATTTTTAAAAGTTTCAGCCTCTAATATTTAAGGTTATAATAGAAATTAAAAGATTTAATTTAGATAGAAAAGATTTTTAATTTAAATCTCCTTACTTGTTTCTGACTAATACCATGGATTTTAAGAAAAATGTTTTAAAATCAAATTATATATATATATGTATATACTCCACATAACTTAGAAACTAAAAAATAGGTCCATGTACATTTCAAAACTAAATTCAGATATTAACCTGAAATCTAAGACTTTTGGCTACTACATGAATTTTTATAGCACAATTACTCTTAAGTAATTTAGTTTAAAAAATGAGTAATTCCCAAAAAAGGTACTAGAAAAGAGGAAAAGTAAAAGATTAATGAATTTCATCTTTTATTAAAGAAATTTAGGGGCAGCTCAGTCAGTTAAGCATCTAACTTAGGCTCAGGTCATGATCTCACAGTTTGTGGGTTTGAGCCCCGTGTTGGGCTCTGTGCTGACAGCTCAGAGCCTGGATTCTACTTTGGATTCTGCGTCTCCCTCTCTCTCTGCCCCTCCCCTGCTCATACTCTTGTCTCTCTGTCTCTCAAAAATAAATAAACATTTAAAAAAAGTTTAAAAAAACCCAAAATTTAAATTCTACTTGCCAATTTCAGGATAAGGTAAGACTAACACTGAGAGGCTGATTTGCAAACTCAAACACAGGACCAAAGTAAACCAAAACTTACACTGAAGATTAGATCTAAGAATTCTGCCTTTAAACACAAGGTTCAGAAAACCCTAAAAATAAAGGGCTGAATATCGTAAGTGAGAAAAATACATAAAAGTGAGGCATTCTAAAACACAAGGCTCCAAATTAAGTGCTCATTTGTTCTCATAAATAGCAAAAAAGGGAATTTAAAGTAAATATTTATGAAGGATTCAGATGAAGCGTAACATATATATTTTAAACTCTGAAATAATAATAATTTTTTTAAAAAAGGAGACTGGTATCCAGGAAACTTAGTTTACGTATTTAAAAAGGAGAGGGGAAAATGTAGTCCTGATAAATGGCATTTTCACTACAGTTCTCATCAATCAATCTCATAATCCATCAAGCAGACAGACAGAAACCACCCAATCATTATTCAGTTAGTTATAGATATGAAATGTTTTCTGTTTCCTTATACCAGCACAAAATAGTGAGTGACAAGGGGTGGAGTACAGATAATTTATCAAATTCTTTTGTTTAAAAAGTTCCTTTCACAAACATATTAATAACAGGTTTTATAGATATACCATTACCACTAAATATTAAGTTGACTATGAATTTTTTCATATTTTACTCTAGCATAACAAAAGCAGTATTATAAAATTAGCATTAATGGGAACATGTAATAAGATATTTAATATATCCTAATATATATGCTTATACAAGCAAGAGCAACATACCAATCACATTTTCTGCAAATTTTGAAAGTAAACCAACACAACATTTTAAGTTGACTATCGTATGTTGTTACAAATTAAATACTTTAAGGGACACATTAACAAGTGCTTATAGATACTACAATTTTAGATTAACGCTCTTTTGGCATTATGAACTTGAAGCCATACCCAAATTTTGCAGCAATGTCATACACTTGTTTTTCATGTTGAAGAACCTTCTCGCGGTCCCCCTCAAACAGTAATGTAGCAACAGTTAGCTGATTTGGATCAAATCCTTTAAACTACAACAACAAAAATATTAACAGATAAGTCTTTTCCTATGAAACAGTAAATCAAAAACATTTTGTTCTCTTTTCTAATCTGGGCTCAAACATACCAACTCTTTAAAAATTGAGCTTTGAAACTTTACATGTCAATCAAAAAGAATGTTTAATACACCTATTCAGGCTGTTATATATAACAAAACTACAGAAAAATACCCAATTTCAAGATATGCCATGGTCTTAATAGAAATGACATATCAGTATGGAATACAATAAATAACTTGTAAGAATTATAACTGCAATAAAGAATCAAATAAAAACACCAAAATGATAGAACACAATGAATTAGCAAGATACAGGATAGAAAAAGTAAAACCTAACAGCATCCTTACATAACAATAATAACAATAACTTCTTAATAACATTTTCAAAGGAGCTCTTACATATAAAATTAAAATATAAAACATCTAAAATTAATCATAAAAGATATAATCTCATTAGGAAAACATGTCTAAAATGTTCTAGAATGCCTGAACTAAGTAAATAAACTTGAGAACTCTTGCTCAAATTAATATACAGGTTTATTCCAATTCTGATAGAAACTTCAATGGATTTCCTAAAATGAAGAGTTTCTAAAATTTTTCTGGTTGATAAACAGGTAGGTAATGATGGATAACAAGGAAAATTCTAAAAAAATGAGAACTAGATTTACAGTAATTAAATCCATTCAAGTTTTTAAGAATAAAAGCTCATTTTAAGAAATGTGATACCTTTTTAAAATTCAATTTATTTAAACTAAAAAACAAAAACAAAAACAGTTCACCCTCTCCTTCTACCCCTCCCCTCCTAAAAACAAAAAGTTTGCCGCCTTCTCTTACCCCTCACCCCCTATTTCTAGCAATCACCAGTCTGTTCTCTGTATCTATGAACTTAAGTTGGGTTTTTTTAGTACCTTTTTTCTAGATTTCACATATAAGAGATCATACAGTATTTGATACATTTAAATGAAGTCTACTTCTTGAGTAAGCATATAAGAAGACCTCCTAGACATGGCAAATCAATTGTAAGCAAAGTAAGAGCAAAGGAAGAGAAGTTAATGGTGCTGTCATAACTGGTTAGGAACCGGGGGAGTGGAAGGTGAAGATTAATTTAGATCTTTATCTTACACCATAAAATTGAAATAAATTCAAATAGTAACAAAGATAAAATATTTTAAATTCATACTTAAGAAAAAAAAGTATGAGAGAGAAGAAATGGTGCCAATCATAGCTCTGGAGAAAGGAAGACTTTTCTAAGCTCAGAAGTGACTAAATAGGGGTGTATGAGTGGCCTAGTCAGGTAAGCATCTGACTCTTGATTTCAGCTCAAGACATGAGATAAGACCTGCATCCAGCTCTTTGCACTGCTGACAACCCAAACAACTGGGAGCCTGCTTGGGATCCTGTCTCTCCCTCTCTCTGTCCCTCCCTCCCCCGTACCTGTGAGCTCACGTTTTCTCTCAAAATATACAAATATTAAAAAAGAGAAGTGATTAAATAATCACAAAAAAGATATAAAAATTTGAAACTTTTGCACCAAAATGAAAAACTCTAATTAAAAAGGGAGTCACTTGGCAGTGCCTGGGTGGCTCAGTAGGTTAAGTGTCTGACTTTGGCTCAGGTCATGATCACACATGATCGCACAGTTCATGAGTTTGAGCCCCATGACGGGCTCTGTCCAAGCTCAGTGCCTGGAGCCTGTTTTAGATTCTGTCTCCTTCTCTCTCTGTCCCTCCCTGGCTTGTGCACACTCCTTTTTCTTCTCTTTCTCTCTCTCTCTCTCTCTCTCTCTCTCTCTCTGTGTCTCTCACACAAAAAAATATAAATAAACATTAAACAAAATTTTTAAAAAAGGGAGTCACTTGACTCAAAAAATTATTTGCAACATTTCTGAAAAAAGGCATCTAACAATTCCATTATTCAAAGGGTATACAGTGAGGCACCAAGAAAAATACCATGAAGCTGTAACCCCTGGCAAAATAATCATAGTCAACCAATTCACACAAAAACTACACGTAGGAAATATAAGGAAATGATGAGTCTCACTGGAGTTTCAATGAGAAACATTAACTAAAATAAAGTACCACTTTCTTCCCTGGATTCAGTAAATTTAAAACAACAAAACAAAACTCCCACATGCACTAGCAAGGTTGCAACAAAGAAATAGCACCTGTGTATCACAAGAGTTACTGTAAACTGGTATAACCCTTTAGAAAAAGAATTCAACAAAGACTAAAAAAAAAAAAAAAACCATACTCTTATTTCACTAGCTATCAGTATCTACTATTAAAAAAATCAAACTATAAAAAAATCTTAAATGCATGAAACTGTTTAATGTACTATTATTTTTAGAAACTTCAAATCTGGGGAAAAATAAAAATTTCTGAAATTAAATGAATAACAGATTTATTCAATAAAATATTTATTCCAACATGAATACTAATTATTATGAAATGTACACAGAATCATGAAAAAACATAGGTAACACAGAAAGGGTAAGAAGGCATGAAACAATATCATAAGCACTTAAAATTTTAGCACTTTATAAAAATTCTTACCTTTGTAATATAAAACTTTTTTAAGCCATCCAAAAATGATGTAAAAATAGAGGAAACCTGAGGTTTAAGAGCATGACCTAAGAAGAGAAAAGTTCATATTCTAAATTAATAGCACATTCTGTTTTTCAGAAGATAATTTAATATCCTTAAAAAAGTGAATGTTTCATGACTCTAATTTTTAAAATCTTTGTTTTATGTATAACATATGATACTAAGATTTACGTCTTTCATCTTTATCTTTGAAAAGTCACAACTTTTTGTTTACAAAACCTCTCATTTCTTTTTTTTAACTCAAATTACCACATGTAATTAATACTACATATAGTTTAGGTTATCTTTCAATGGTATAGTTTATACATAGTAAAATCACTTCATTAATTTTTATTTCATTAAGAACACCCAATGGTGGCTGGTTTTACTTTTATTTTTTTTAATCATGCAGAAACCATTCAGAACTATAACCAAATATGGAGTCAATGCCAAGTTTAAGGTTGTTTCTTAATTAATTCCTAATTCCTCCAGAATTCTTGGCATAAAACTAGTAATTGCTTTCTTAATCACACCCAGAGAGTTACAATTGCCAAAATAACATAAACAGTGTCTCAGAGTCTGTTAAATTAACATCTTTGCCTGAGGATTGAACTTAATTGAATGGAAGTCTTTTACTGTTTTCTCATTGTTTTCAGAGCAACTTCTTAACTCCCATGATTGTTAGACTTAAGAGTCATATACATCTGGCTTTAATGCCATAAGGCCAATTCAGAAAAACGGAGCATACCATTTATATGGAATTTTTATAAAGAATTTTAAAGTCTCTAATAAATCTGAAATTATCTCCAAGTAAAAAAGTTTATTTTTTAAACAAGCTTTTAAGATTCAGGGATTTTGTTCATTTTTAAAGTATAGATTCGTTTTTTTAAGCTTGGTGCAAATAGCAAACTAGTTTCTTTGGGGGTGAGGGGGTAGATTTCTAGGGAGAAAAAACTATGATTTGTATGTAGTCTTTTTTCCCTCCATTCTTTTTTTTAAAGTTAGATTCTGAATCTGTAATACTTCTTACATTTTTACTGATTACAATAGGAAACTGTGTAATATAAAAAGACCAAGTAACATAAGTCTTAACCAGAGATTAAGAGTTAGATATCATGCTATAACTGAGCAACACAAAAAACAAAACACAAATGAAGGGCAGATTAGATAGAGATCAAGCCAGCAATCTTTTTGAGGACCTGGATCACATGTAAGAGGCTAGGAAAAATTTTTTTTGTTTTATTGTATGTAACCTGCTAAAAATGCTTCTCTAACATAATCAGTGCATACCATTTCTAGCAAGTATAGAGTTAGAAATAATATGTCAAAATATTCACTTCCTGTCCCAAATGGGATTCATCCTACTTCAATAATTGGAAATATATAAACATAAATGTATGAGTGTATAAGTTGTGTTCTTGCAAGAAACTGAAATTATCTGTTCCTCATACAAGCTTTCTGATCCACACATCTTTACACAATGTATGAGAACTCTGAATGTTACTACACTGATGTGGACTAGTCCTTGAGGGTAAATGTTCATAACACATGCAAATTCACTTACACAATTTCCACTAACACTAGTGGGACATAGTCACATATATCCCAAATACAGAGCTGACATATTAGCTCTGAAGAATAATTATTATAAAAGTGATACTAACTTTAAGTGGGTCAAGCAATAGTATCAACCTAAGGGGATATTATTATCTTCTACTTATTCTTAAATTAACATTGTTTTTCAAATTAATTCCATTCTAAATACATTCTGACTGTTTTATTTTTTATAGTAAATGAAGGAACTAAATTTTCAGATTTACTAGCTAAACATCCTGATTAGTAAATTTTGTGTTGTTCCAGTGTTAATTTTAAAATTTTAAATTACTTAATAAATATCTATATTTCAAAGCAGTGATCTCAAACAGTGGCAAAAGTCTTAGGCCTTGGAGTCAGACAATTTGGGTTCAACTCCCGCTCTACCACATATGATCTGTAGGCTATCATATCTAGCCTTTGAGTCATATGTAAACTGAGAATATTACTTTAGGAGCAATATTAGGAGTATTTGATAAACTGTGCTATTGACATTGTGCTTAGCACTACACTACGTGTTATCCAAGATTTATTCATCCTCTTTTGTTAAGTAGATGATTAAGTCAATCAGTATGTCAGTACCTGTCATATGACAAATGCAGGAGATACAAAAATGAATAAAAAACATACACTAAATTTGACAAAGTTTAGTGTTTCAGAGGAAATCGACAGATCATTTCAATATACTCAATGATACCTATCATTTCAATATACTGAAACATCATTTCAATATAATGAATTAAGGGTTGTGTCCGAGGTAGGAATGAAATTAAAAATATTAACATCTAATAAAAAGGCTTGTGATTTGTTAATGAATATGGTACAAACATTGCCAATAAGCTCTATGGCTGGTACAAAGTCCTGGACATCCCTTGCTGTGTTTAGCTGTTTGATCATGGAGCCATGGCACAGATCTTGGTTATAGATAGCCAAGAGGTAGGATCGCATCTGTCTTCCCAAAGAATCACCTTGGCAGGCAAGTAAAGGGTGAGTGGAAGGAGACAAGATATAGTCAAGACTAGAGAAGCTAGAACCTACCGTAGAGCATGTTCCTAGATACAGCAATGAGAGTGTAGAACAGGGATGAGAGATGGCCAGAAGGACCTTTTCTTTAAACCATTATTTTAAATTACTATATACACCAATTATAAATAAAATCTAGTCAAATTATAGTTAATTTTACAAAGATGTTTATGACTAACATAATTCACTATAATAATAGCATAAAAATGGATAACAGCATTATTAATCAGATACATGGCTCTCATAAGACCTAGATCTCTAAATGCAGGCCAAAACCAGAAGGCTTAATTTCCACTGGATTTAACTATCTAATTATTCAAAGGATATACTTATCTTAAACTTTTATCAGTAGTATAGTATTTTGAAAATAATTTACTTAAAGGAATAAAAGCTATATCTTAGAAGAATCAAATTTTAAAACTAATCCTTGATATATTATGAACATGACTTCCTTAAGTTTCTTTTTTTTTTATGCTTATTTTTGAGAGAGAGAGAGTGTGAGCGGGACAGGAGCAGAGAGAGAGGCAGACACAGAATCCGAAGCAGGCTCCAAGCTCTGAGCTGTCAGCACAGAGCCCAGTCGGCTCGAACTCACAAGGTGTGAGGTCACGACCTGGGCTGAAGCTGGGACGCTTCATCACTGAGTCACCCATGTGCCCCTGACTTCCTTAAGCTCCTATACTATATAACCACTCTTCCCTAAATTAAAATCTAAACTACTCTTAAAATGAAAGAAACAAAAGCCTGCCTATCTTTGCCATTAGTGTTTACTATTAAGCAATCATTCCTATAATTTCAGGGACTATTCTGAAGATACTTAAATTCTATAAACTTCTTAAGTCCCAAACTCAATTTCAGCATAAGAAAAAAAACACAGGAACAAAAAACTGAGAATTGAAAAGATGATAAACTGAGTCAGAAAGCTGAACACTGTAAAGCAAAAAGAGGGGGAAAGAAACATGGTTACCTGCTTCTAAATTCTCTACCCAAATGTTCCAATGGTACCTTAAAAACAACCCATTGTAGTATCTTTTCCCCAAAATCATCATCTCTTCCAGACTCTTCATCAGTCCACCCAGTCAGTCAAATCAGAAATCTTGGAATTGCCCTCATCTCTTCACTTTACTGAACCTTCCATATCTAGTTGGCAAACTGAGCTCTGGGAAATCTATGCCTTACTCTCTATCTCCATCACTGCTTCTTGACCAAGGCCCCCAAAACTCACCCCCTGAGCCATTTCCACTCCTCTTCCCTGCTTGCACCATCTACTCCATGCTGCATAATGCTAACAGAATGGGGCATTCTCAGATGTAAAGCTTACTTAATTATTCCCTCTACATGAAATCTCTCGGCTGACAAGGTAAAATTCAAACCGTTCCTGCAAAGCCCTGCTCCATCCACCCAGCTTCAATTCTTGTAACAACTCTCATCCACCCTCTATTTGAGCCATATTGAACTGCCTGAAGTAGTTTGTACTTGAAGTACAAAGATGCCACCGATGTTTCACAATTTCATATTTTATTTTGCTAGTAAGTGAACAAATTTGGTAGGAGGGAAGAGGAAACTATCCCAAGCAAACTTCTATTCCCCTTAAGATTTAGCTTAAGCATTACCCTCCTTTAAGAAGCCTTTTCTACGGGCACCTGATTGGCTCAGTCGGATAAACATCCAACTTCAGCTTAGTTCATGATCTCATGGTTTGTGAGTTCAAGCCCCACTTTGGGCTCTGTGCTGACAGCTGACAGCCTGGAACCTGCTTCGAATTCTGTGTCTCCCTCCCTCTCTCTCTTTGCTCTCTCTCTCTCTCTTAAAAAATAAACATTAAAAAAAAAAAAAGCCTTTCCTGGATCTCCATATTGACATCCAGCAAAATCGAGCAGGCTCAACTATTCCTTCATATGCACCCAGGGTATCCAGCATACTCTTCTTTCACAGCATCTCCAACAATCCTGCCACTCGTTAATTTCTTAAATTGTCTGTCACCATTAGACTGAGGGCTTCTTGAAGGACAAGAACTATCACATTCCTCTTCCTAGCTCTGTATTCAGTACTCTTCCTGGCATGTAACAGCTGTTTCACAAATTTTGTGGCTTCATGAGCAGATATTAAAATAACCACTCCAGGGGCACGTGGGTGGCTCAGTCAGTTAAGTCTCTGATTTCAGCTCAGGTCATGATCTCACGTTCATGGGTTCAAGCCCCACATTAGGCTCTGTGCTGCCAGCTCAGAGCCTGGAGCCTATTTCGGATTCTGTGTCTCCCTGTCTCTCTGTCCCTCCCCCTCTTACACTCTCTTTCTGTCTCAAAAATAAACAAAACATTAAAAAAAATTAAATATATAAATAAGTAAAAATGACCCCTCCGTACTTACCAAACTGAAACTGTTGGTTATCCATGAGGCGAATAGATGCAGGAGCACACCTCTATTTTAAAAAGAAAAAAATTTGACACAAATTTAATACCGTAAAGAAGCTAGACAGGTAGAATATAAATGTCATCTTTCTGTATGTGAGATCAAGAGCTTAGTTCCTAGGAATATATAAAATAAAAAAAATTCTTAACTTTTTACATAATTTTAAGATGACAAAATATCAGTGAGTCCTATAAAATACTTGGAGGAGAAATCTACATATATAATACATACATATATATGTTGCCAGATCTTTAATTTGTCAGCAATATCTTCTTAATGCCTAGCAAAGACCTATGGAAATACCTAAAAGAAATATTGGGCCTTGAAGTGGATTATTTTAGAACAAAGTAGAAATTTCAAAGACTAAAACTGACATTATGCCACTTGTGAATTATAATGTATCTTCAGATTATTACACACTTTTAAAATGAAGGACAGTAGACTTTTTCTGAACAAAAACACCTCAAAAAGCTATCTGTGATGTCTTCACATATAACTCTAAGAACTGTTTTTTTTCTTTTTATCTCTTTTCATAATCCATTTTAAATAGAAAAACTACCAGTGTCCAGAATTCTAAAAATTTTCAAGGCATGAAAATAGCAACAAAACTCTAAAGGGTAACATTGTGCATCTAAAACTGTGTCAGGGTTAAGTTTAATCTAGTCACCACACTAAAAGCTGCAAGGAAGGAAAAATGAGAATAAATTTTGTGATGTTGAAATACTATAATACAAACACTAGCAAGATTTAAATTAGCTACAGCTTTTCCATAGTTATTAAAGTGAGCTACAATTTTATTTTCTATGAAAATTTTTAACATGGTTCAACTCCTACCAAGAGGTTGTTTTCAGTTGACAAAATTTTGATTGTCATAAACTTTTTAAACATTTATCTTCTGCTTATAAGTTATAAATAGAATGTGTATCAATATAATATTGAGATTTATGCAGATCATTCAAAAGAACAAAACTTAATACATAACTGTGCATTATAACATTTTTGCTATTATTCACTATTAATTGAACAAATACTTAATTTTATAGAACCACTCACAATACACATTTTATTTCACCCAACTAAATGACTAGTTTCTTATTTTGAACACTATACGTTTACTTTTGATACTAAAGGTGAGATTATTCAATCTATACTTTAAAAAGTCACTGCCACATCTAAGCAACAGTATTAGGTAATTTTATATATACACCATAACAATAACCTATTGCCTTACTTTTATAGAACCTTGTGATGTCCAAGTTGTTTTAACATGTCTTATTTAATACAAGAAACAACCAAGCAGGGTAGCAGAACTGGTATTATCCCCATTCTCCAGATGAGGGCATAAGAAACAGAGAGGTTAAAAGACTTGTCTGAGGTCATATGACTGTTAAGTAGACAAAACTAGGACCAAGATATCCTGGCCGCTGGATGAGAAATATTTCAAATACACCACAAAGCCTCCCAAAAAACCACTCAACACACACATACATATATCACACACATAACACAAAGAGCTTTACAGTCATATTTAAAATAAAAATTACATGAAAACTATTTGTAATAGTTATAAAATTAAAAAAAAAATATATATATATATATATCCAGAGTAATTTCAAATCTTGGTATAAAGGTATCTTTGTAACTGGGTTTTGCTTCTAAAAGCCAAACCAGTTTCCAAAATACTAAAGAAAACATCAATCTTGCTAAAGTTCCCTTATTAAAACAGGTGTATCAACTTCTAATAAAACATATGAAGCCTAATTAGACCAAGTTTCTTTTCTGCATAAAATAGAGTATCATATTACATACATACTTATATGTTTTAGCTTAAGCACACCAGCAACATAAGAGAAAGAATTCAGAGCACTTCTGTCATTCTTAGACAAAACAACAACAACGAAACAACTTTTTTTTGGAGATTTTATTTTTTTAAGTAGTCTCTATACCTAATGTCGAGCTCGAACTCACAATTCTGAGATCAAGAGTTGCACACTCTACTGACTGAGCCAGCCAAGTGCCCACCCCCAACAAAAACAACTTTTAAATTCATACCAACAACTCATAAATTCCATCTCCTAGTGTCACCTAGATTCTACTACCCCTGTCCCTATAGCAAATGGTAATAGGGAAAACAGCCAGCACAGAGACACATCTATCAGTAAATGGGGGGTGGGGGGGAGAGGGAGTATGTTTAGCACAATAAATTTGTAGTAGAAATCAATCTGAAACAACTAAAATACAATAAATATGCAAGCCTTGATAAAATCTTGATTTGAAAAAACTATCCACAAAATACATCTTGGGTTTAATTGAAATGATCTGTTTATAGAACGAATATTAGATGTCATTAAAGAAATTACTGTTTTCTTAGACATGATAATAGTATCGTGGCTGTGAAGAAAAACACCTTTATTTTTAGGAGATGTATGTTTAAGTACTTAAAGATCAAGTGCCAAGATGTCTGCAACTTAGTTTTAAATGGCCCAGAAAACATGCACAGAAACATACAAAACAAACAGGAAAAAGTCAATTGTTGAATAATCAAGATAAATATATAGGTGATCACTATCCTGTTCTTTCAAAGTTTCTGTATGCTTAAAACTTTCAAATTAAAAAGTTGGAAAAGTAAGTGAGGAAGCTCCAGGACACCTGGGACATATAACAACCAATATTCAACAGTATTGAACATGATTTTAACTTGACAGTTGAGTCATGTAAAGCTGAGTCAGTCATAGACTATTCCTATTTATACTGAGGCACAGTAGACAGAGACTAACACTCAAAAAGAATAAAAAGCTAAAGAAAGTTTAATGTATGTAGATGATAAATATTAGTTTTTAATAATGACTTCTTAAAATGTATCGAAATCAAACCAACAGCTTTATTAGGTCCTATGTTTTAATAATGTATTTTTTTAAAAGTCAGTAAATGAGTGCTTTAGTTATCATCACAAGCAATGTGTCATAAGTAAAGCACTCAAATTAAAAAACAGCCTCTAGATTGTTTATGATCCTCTAACCGCTGATTATTTATAAATCACTGTGCATCTTTCTAAAAATATAAGGCAGAAAAATTTCTTAGAATTTTATATGAAAACTTACCACTATAACTAACTATAAATTCCTATAATCAAAGACCAAAATAATGCTACTATTCCTAAAAAACAACAGCATTCAATCTGGGTAAGTATATCTATAGTTAAAACTACATTATGTTACAAATACTATAAAACTAATTTGAAAACCGAAAAATATTTCCTTTAAAAATTAGAGACATCACAGATTCTGAGAATTTGAGCTCTAAATTCACTCCCATACTACTCAATTATGCTAAGAGTATTCCATAGATGAGGAAAGGGGGGAAAGGGTTCTTGAGTTAAAGTGACCCCTGGTGGAATGGGACTAGAACTAACTGGAGAGAATAGTTTTACCAAGTACATTTCATTGTTAGTAATACACTCGGGGAATTTAAGGAATACTCAAAACAAAAATTGCTTACCCAAATTGGAGTTAATGAAATTATTTATTTATTTATTTCCTACTATGATCATGTCCTCTGACTTGTACCCAAGTATACTTTATATATAGTAAAGAGTCTGAAAAGAGATGAGAAACTCATTGTGGACCTTAAGGAAACAGCTATTATCTTTGTTTTATCCAAGCAAAGAAGAAATAAATAACCACATTGACCTCAAAGCACTAGTACAAGATTGACTAAGTCAAAATGCTGACAATTTCTTCCCTTTAATGATGCTACAACCAGGGATTTAATATATAAACCTGAAAAATAAAATCAACCACTCTCATTACTCCTATTCAATTCTGAGTAGAATTCTCTGTACTAACTTAAAAAGTAACAGATTTCTCAACCCAAACATTTTCTTCAAAAAATAGTCCCTATAAGAAAGTAATCAAAAGACTTCTGTAATATCTGTTTTTATGGAACTAATTCATATCTCTTTCTTATCACAGAGAAAACCGGGACTTGTGCTGCAGATGTGACACATTATTTGTGAAGCTATCTCTTAGTTTATTAGTTACTGGTGAAAGAAATTCAATATTAACATATTTCAAATGTCATCAGGATTTCTACTATTACAACTTCATAAAGATAAAATATAAAATATAAGCACTGAATGGTAGTCCTATGTACTTTGGTACCTTGTTTACATCTTTGAATTAAAAACGCTTGTTTCTTCAAGAAGTAAATCAAACACTCAGTGTAGACTCTAGAGTGGCCCAAACTCCTGAGCCTTGAGTCTATTTTGGAGATAGTCTAGTAACTGCATACTCTATCAAAACCAAAGCTCCAATACCAAACCCGCTGTATCTAGCCATACAAAACTTTAAACACATAAAATTTATTTTGATATATAATATCTGTAGTGATTACTAGAAGACAGGAACCATATCTATTTAATTTATAAAATATCCAGTATACTTTGTTGGATATAAAGTTAAGAGCACACTATCTCACATACAGAATAATAAAAAAATAAGTAAGTTTTAAAAAGGATATGTGAAAAGAATTCTGCTAAATGCAATTTTCTAGATATAAAAACTTAAAATGTAGACAGATAATTGGTTCTTCCTCAGAGCTGGTGCCACAGATAAAATCAGACAGTATTTAAAGCTAGTGGTGTAACTGGTTAGTCCTACTGGAAGTGACATGCTGGCTTACAGCTACGAGTCTACACTGCAAACAAGAACATTCTTTAACAAGAGAGTTATCTCTTGGCATTAAAGATTGAGACAATACATATTATGCAGTAGATATTTTCCTCCTTTTATATTAAGGGAAGATCAATAATGGCCAGTCTCTGGTTCATCATTTTCACTTTTCACTTTGTAAAGGTATAATGACTTGTCCGAGTAGCTCCTGCTTGAAAGCATGTCTTGTAACTGCCCTCAAATTTAACACATTTTGCTGTATAACATAGTAAAGAATCCAATTAATCAAACTTTTGTCTAGGGGCTAGGTTATTTTCTCTACCTCAGAGAAAGAAAAGGATCACACACACACACACACACACACACACACACATGCACACACACAATGACTGAAAATAACAATACCATTTTCTACATGTAACAAATTACTTCCAAGAATTACCACTGAATATAAAGAAGATTTAATTATTTTATAATGTAATTGCTAAACCTAACTCCTTTCCATTTATTCCAATTCCTCCAGGATAAATCACGACAGAAGAGTAAGAGAGAACAGTTGAGAATTGAGATATAACAGTCTCAGGTGTCAAATATTAACTATGTATTTCTTTCCAAATTATGGTCTAAACTCTCTAGAAAAACAGACACACACACACACACACACACACCCTATCAGCTTAAGACTGTTTAAAATAAAAGTGATAATGGTAGAATAGACCATACCTTCCAAGAAGACAGGGAGAGAAAAGCTCCCTTTTCAATCTTTAATTCTACAAACCTAGTTCTGATACAGAGAAAGAGTTTGCAGAGGAAGGCATACTGATCTGTGCCGTGGATACTGTGTTTCCTCTCAATGAACACATAGTCCTCCCTCAATGCTATAGGGCATAAGTCTTAAGTTTTTACTGGACTTCAAAAACTGTCCAGTTTGAGCTTTTTTCAACTCTTTTCCCCTTAAAAAGATATCATTGTTATTTTTGAGCAAACACTAAGAGAATAATAAAATATACCTGAAACCGATATTCTGATTTAAAAACACTACTTCCTCTCTCCTGAGAGGCTACAGTAGGAAATCTATTTTCTCAAAGGCTTAAAAATCACTTACTTACCCATCTACTGAGTTAAGTTGGAGATTATACTGGACTGCCATTTATAAGACAGAATCACATTAATCTTCTACTAAGTCTTCCTTTCTAGCTCCTCACAAGGCAGTGAAGTATTGAAAGAGGACAATCCTCACATGGACAAAGATTAGATGAGAGACCTTAGTCGAATCCTTCTGCTGTCAGTATAAAGTTGCTTAATTTATTTCCTTCAGTAAGAACAGTGATAAAAATATACAAAGAGTCTACTTTCCTATTTGTAAACAATCATGTATAGTCCTTTCCAAAAGATACATATCCAAAATACAGTTTCCCATTTCAAAAGCAACTTGAGTCTGAAAATACCGTAAAAATGGAAGTGCTATGAAATGACAGTGAGGAATTACAAGCAGCCAACTCATTACTCAATCAAGAATTTGGCACAATCATAAACTATGTACCATCTATTTTAATGGATCTTAATTCTCCTGCTATCAGCTAAAATTCCAAATTGCAAATTGAACGACTAGTGCCAAAATCTGATCATTTTCTCAATTTTTCTGCCTGAGAATACTGTTAAAAAGCAGGGCAGCACATGCTGTTCCATTCCTGACATATGAGATTTGTATATTCTGTAAACTAATATGTAAATGTCTCTAAGCCATGACACAAGCATTTACCCATTTCCAGGAAAGGTAAACATAAATGCTTATCTATCTGTGTAGAAGTAAAATATATATGTTCCCCAAACAGTGGAACACCTCCAAATCGCAGTAACTATGCTTAGCAATTGTTTCATTCATACAAGCAATATTTGAGAATAAAGTAGCATCTATCTAGGCCTTTTAATCAATTTCAAGTAAGGCAAGCTTTCTACTCACATGATATGTATGCCTTAAAAATTGTCAATGACTAAATACACAGAACCAAATTATTAAAACTATTAGAAATGAGCTTTCCTTTGAAAAAGGTCTTTAACCACAGAATGGCACTTTCTATCAACTATCACCTTTGTTTATTCTAAACTATAAACCCAATACAGTTTTGTGCGGTCAATTAGATTATAGTCATTGGTGAATATCTGAAGAATTTCTTAAAATGAATAAAAGGGCAATTTTTACTGACTTATGCAAGGATGAAGGAAAATTTCACCCCCTGCTCTTCATTAGCACAAGTAGTTCTTCTCTATTACTTTCTATAAGGCACATATAACAAAAAATTATAACAAAAACTGCATCAGATTATAGCAACTATGTTTAAATCCAATACTTCCATTTTAATAAAATTATAAATTTAGGATTCTGATACATTTATACATCATTTCTCATTAATGAAACTTAAGATATATTTATGTATCTGCAATGTGGAAAAGAGGAAAGCACAAAACGTCTACCTCTACTTCAAAGATCTTATAACAACACTTTTTAACAAGTCTATAATCTGTATTTTACAGAGTAGAGATCTTATGAAAAGGCAGATTTGGCCAATGTAGACTGAATATGACCTCGTGAAAGATCTTCTGTTGAAAATAAATACAAATCAGATAGTTTTATTTTTTATATATTTTTAAATATATAAAATTTATACAAAAAGATCATTAACTGTTAAACATCCAATTTGGGGGTGCCTGGGTGGCTCAGTCAGTTAAACGTCTGGTTTCGGCTCAGGTCATGATCTCACAGTTCATGGGTTCGAGCCCCACATCAGGCTCTGTGCTGACAGCTAGCTCAGAGCCTTGGGCCTGCCTTCCGATTCGTGTCTCCCTCTCTCTCTGACCCTCCCCTGCTCATGCTGTCTCTCTTTCTCTCAAAAATAAATCAAACATTAAAAAAATATATATTTAAACATCCACTTTGGCATTCTTGCTTATTTCGCCATTAAAAATGGAGACAGCAATAGCCAATTAAAAAGATGTCACTTTCAAACCTTGAAAAAGAGAGATACTATGAACTATATATTTTATTATAAAGCTTTTTTGGGGAGGGGAAATAACCAAGTTTGACAAAGACAGAAAGCAAATAAAAGTACTTAACACTAAGAATAAATTATAATACAAGGTGAAAACAACACTTAAAAATCATTAAGGGAGACTGAAATTGATAAGAAAATGTAATCTGGTAACAAATATTTGGCTGGTTTTTATTTTTATTTATTTATTTTTATAGTTTATTGTAAAGTTGGTTTCCATAAAACACCCAGTGCTCACCCCCACAAGCCCCCTCCTCCATGCCCATTACCCCCTTTCCCTTCCCCCTCCCCCTGGTTTGTTTTGATTTTTAATTGGTGAACTTACTTACAGTTATTTTCTAAGCAAAACAAAAACACAGAACACAAAAACTTAGCTTTCCATTCTTCTAGGTTTTAACTCACAGGCAAAACCATAAGCTTTGCAATGAGTTCTTTTATTCCTTAACACCTAGGCTTTCTTAAATTTGAAATTACTTTCCTTTGCCTTTAAATGTGGAAGGGTTTAGTGACAAGTATCAGAACACATTTGAACTTTACTACTCAGTGCTCAGATATCATGTCAGAATAACAAATATTATTTACTCCTGAAACTTGTTTCTACTTTTCCTTTATTCAGTAATCCTTTTAAATATAATATTTAATATTACATTATATATAGTATATATTGATATTTAATACATGTCAATATATTGCATATTTATAATTTACATATACACATATAATTTATAAATAACATTTAGATATCAGACCATCTCATTATTTTGGCAAACATAGCATAATACTTAACTATATATTCCAGCACCCTAACCATAACATAATATCCCCAAGGTTCTAGGAACTAAGAGTTCCTCTCTAAAAATTTCAACTATTAACATTTGCTTTTGCTTTACCACCACCACCAAAGTAACCTGCCACAAGTTCAAGAATGTTCATTTCATGACTATACTTCTTTTTAAATTATTCCCCCACCCAGAAAAAGACAATCAAGATTAAGGAGCCTATGGTTAAGTCTTAATGAAGGAAGTAATTTAACTGATAAGGAATTGAAGCTACTTGGAAATTATAAAAATTATCCTTGTCAACTGAACACATTAGGTGATCACAGCTGAACTTCCTCCAAGTAGAAAACCAACGGGAAAAAATGAATGTCTCAGAAAGCAAAACTGAACATATGAAATAAAGAACACTAAAAATGGTAACTTTGTGATTAAATGTAAAATATTTTTGCTTATTTTAAATTTCTTTAAAACATTTATGTCTTAGAATGGTGGGATGGTAAGACTCTTGGCCACTTTCCATTTCAGTACTTTAAAGAGTCCACAATGAATATGGAGTATTTGCTGGATATCATTCCTTGGCCTCAGCAGATCCTCCTTTCACTTTGCTCATGATACCTGGCAGCTGACCTCTATGGGTCAGGTTGGAAAGGTCCCTTGCCTCCAGATTCTAGTTGCATATAGCTGATGGGAACTACTAAAGAACTCCAGGAGTTTGGAAAGAGCAAGAAGAAACACACTGGAGTATACTCCCTTGACTTCCTTCCTGCAGAGAAATGTTGAAATGAGAATTTTTCACAAACCATTATAGTTCAAATAATGAACTGAATACCTAAAGAAACCCAAGAATTTCTACACTGATACACAGAACACAGAAATAAAATTACCTGCCATTATCTAGTCTTTTAAAAATCCTTGATATCATATCTTTTTTTAAAATAAGGGAACAGAAAATGGGAATTCCTCTTAACGTATAGCTAAATATATTATGTTATGTTATGTTAATTTTTGCTATAGCTTAGGTTATATTATAAAACAAAGTAGGGTCTAGTAGCACATTCTAAGTATTGATAGTTTGATTACCTAGATTTAATTTCTATATTTTTGGATCATTGACATTTGGCCATTTATTTTAATTTCAATAAATGTCACAGTTTAAGAAAAAATATATATTACTTCAAATTAATCACAAAACATCTTACCTAAAAATAATTTAAGAAAACGTAACATTCATTAAAAGCAGAGTCATTCAAAGCCATCAACTCAAGTACATATCTTACCTTGGCTTAAAATCACACAGCACTCTTCAAACCAAGAAATAAAGAAATAGCAACTGCACTTACAGGGACGACTTTACATTACCTTTTCATACAGAACTGGGTAAAAACCATATATATAACACAACTAAATATGAAGAGTATATGTGACATACAAAATCAGTTACGCACAATTTTAAAACTATAAATATATATGGGTGGGGTTTTTGTTCTTTTTTTTGTTTTTTTTACCTGTTTTGCAATTTCTCTTAAACAGGCTACTCCTTGTTCAAAATTAGGGAAAGCTACTGAGCCATACTTTTGGTATTCAGGGATTGGTCTTATTTTTATTGTAGCTTCTGTTATCACACCAAGAGTTCCTGAAAAAGAAGGGGGAATAATCCAATATATCACATGCCAATTTTCTAAGTCATATTTAAATCTATTTTATCTATTTATTCTATTCATATTTAAATCTATTTAATCTATTCTATGTGGGGAATAATGGCTACTCAAGTCTTTTTAGAAAAACAAACAAATTTTATAATTTCTAAAAAAAGGTTTTAGAATACATTTTTCTTTTCTTATGTTGCATATAAATACTTTGAGACATTTTTAAGGTAACCCTTCTCCAAGTATATTTTTAAATCATTTAAAAAACATTACAACCTATTAAAAGAAAAATAATCTGAAAAACAACAGGTTTTTATATCTCATATATATTCAGATAAAAGTATATTTTGACATTTGTGTCTACTTTTACTGTGAGAACAATTTACTGGGGGCAAAAAAAAAGTCTATGAGAATTTTAAATGATACAAGTAATTAGAGGGACTATTATTATGTTGCCTTTTTTCCTAAGAATTCATACAATAACAAAGGCAACACTGAGATGCCCTTGTAGAACAGAAAAAAAAAAAAAAAAAAACCAACAACAGATATTTCAGAGACAAAATAGTTACTTTAAATATCTAGCACAAGAGAACCACTACTGACACAAATCCTCTTTATTACACAAAGAGACAAATCAAAGAGGAAAATAGCAAGTTAAATAAAACTATATTCTACATGATCTAAATAACTATGTTAAAATACTTGAAGAGACATGGTTAAAAATGATTATATTCACAATGCCAAGCTTCTCAAATCAGTGGTTTCTGATGTACAAATGTTAGAAATTATTAATACTAGCAGTAAATTTTCTGAGAATCATGAAAAAAAGAACAGAGAAAAATCTTTGAATTGGAGAACTTAATGACAACACTAGAAATAAATAAATAGTATCACAAAGAACAAAGCTTCCAATAAATTTATAATATGCTCAAAATGTTAGTATAGAATACAAGATTGAAAACATGAGTCCTTAAAAAGTAAATTACATTAGGTAACAATAAGTTCATCATAAATACAAATGATTGCCTACTGAGATATCAAATATGGCCCTATTATGACTTGTAAAATTACAAAAACTCTGCACCTTTGGCCTGATTAGTATTTGAATAAAAAGTAGATATACCTTGTAAATTTTAAAAGATAATAAGTGACTAGACTTTATCTTTTATTTTAGAATCTTTAGATACAATTCATAGACCATAAAATTCACCCATTTAAAGTGTAAAACTCAATGGTTTTCAGTATATTCACAGATTCATGGCAACTATCATTAAAATCTAAGTTTAGAACATCTTCCTTACCCAAAAAAGAAACCCCATACCCATGAAACAGCCATTCTCTGTCATCTCTCCTCCCCACATACACACTTCAGCCCTAAAAAACCACTAACTTCTATAAATTTGCCTATTTTGAACTTTTCCTATAAACGGAATTTTACAATATGTGGTCTTTTGTGACTGGCTTCTTTCATTTAGATAATGTTTTCAAGGTTTATCCTTGTTATAACATGTATTAATACTTCATTTTTTAAATGTTTGTTTATTTTTGAGAGAGACACACAGAGTGTGAGTGGGGGAGTGTCAGAGAGAGAGGGAGAAACAGAATAGAAGCAGGCTCCAAGTTCTGAGCTGTCAGTCAGCACAAAGCCCAACACAGGGCTCGAACTCACAAATGGTGAGATCAGACCTGAGACGAAGTCGGACACTTAACCAACTGAGCCACCCAGGCACCCAGTACCTCATTTCTTCTTAATTGTGAACTATTATTCCATTGTATACAGAACTCATTTTGTTTATCCCTTCATTAGCTGATGGACATTTGGGTGTCCACATTTTTTTAATAGATTATCAGTATAATATAAAATGATATTACTAAGGAAGAGCTAAGATGAAAAAAAAGAGAAGCACAGTGCAAAGTATGGTGGAAGGGGCTGAGTTTCCATGCCCTTTCCAGATGCAACCCTCTCAGCACCTCCATGTGTTCACAAACATGGAAGCTCTCTAAAACCTGCATTTTAGCAATTTTTATGGAGGCTTCATCACAGAAGCATGACTGATTAAACCACTAATTCAATGTCCAGTCCTCCTCCCCTCCCTAGAGCTGAAAGTTCCAGAGGTTTCCACGTTTTGGCTGCTATAAATAATGCTACTGTGAATATATGTACAAATCTACATACAAACGTTTGTGTGGATGTATGTTCTCTTTTCTCTGGAATATATACATGAAGACTTCTTTAATTTCAGAAAAAACTGATCCTATTCCACATAACAACTCTGCCCTCAGCTACCTTTTCCTAAAGCTACATTCCAGGCAGGTACCACCAAGAGGTGGGAGGAGGTGGAAGGAGGTTGGCTCACTTCTCATACCCAACCTTAGCCGGTGGGACAGAGGCTCCACGTGGAGTGATACACTAATACTGGGGTCCCAATCACCCTTGGCCTGGCTTATAAAGAGGTGGTGTTTTGCCAGGAAAAGCAAACCAAGACTATTTGTTTTCCTTCTCCCCTCTCTCTAGCACTGAGCTTCTAAAGCAGGGAAGTCCTCAGAGAAAAGCATGCCATTGCTCTGCTCCCTTCTCCTCCTTCCCCTCCAGGATCAAGGCTCAGAGACTTCACAGGGTAAAGGAACACAAGACAAAAAATAGCTCCTAATTTCATTCCAAATAAAATTACTTTGTTTGCAACAAAGCATGGAGAAGTTCAAGCCTAAAACACTCTCAAAAACAGAGGAAGATTTGTAAAGGCAACTAGGAGGGCTTATTGGAGATAAAGGCAATGCTGTAGGCCAGTTAATTTGCCTGTATGGAAACAGTTGAAAGGACCCCAACCATGCTCAGAAAGAATCTCAAACACTAATCTCAGGAACTATCCCTTCTATTTGATAGACTCTAAAATGGGTAAATCCTATGGTATGTGAACTATATTTTAATAAAGCTATTTTAAAATAACCTCTATAACTTAATTCTCCAAATAAATTACAAATGAAACTTCAGAGTCATTTTCTTACATAAGGAACTAACCATCATACATTTTACAAATAGAAAAATTTTTAGAAATAGATATCTTAGACTATAAAAAGAGTCTAAGAGAACTTCTAAACCTTTGCCAAAACAGAGGCAATAGGCTGACCAGTAAACTATTAATACTGTGCTGTCTCCTCATTCACTGCACAGAATTACCTATCACATCTGTTTGTTCTTACCAATACAAGTAGTATTACTTTAATTTTTAATGTTGCTAATCTTCCTACTACTATACCAACACTATCACTAAGCTTATTTGTAATTCTTTCAAGTCTTTTGAACATTTTTAGAAGCTTCTATATATAGCCTTGGAACTAACATCTCATGTTAAAAGTCCTTTCTACAAATAAATTGAAATTTGACTGGTATGTACACCTAAACACAGGAATCATTTACTCTATTTAATCTGACCACAGATTATGGAAAACTTTAATAAATACTTGCTGAAACTCGAAAGTCACCAGATTGAAATTCGTTAAGGAAAAGGTCAATATAAGCCTTGACTATACATACGTAAGAAAACATCTGTTTAAAACTAAACTACAGGTTCCCAGATTTTTGTGAAATATTTCCTTAACATCTGACAAGTGAAGGCATTTGAAAATATTTCTTTGAATTATAGAATATAATCTAAATATAACCTAAATATAACCCAGAAAAAAAAGCCAGAAACCATTTAAGTGCCAATCGAATAGGGTCTGGTTAAATACATCAATGTACATTCAAGTAGCTGTTAAAAAGAATAAAGTGGCTCTAAATGTAATGATATGAAGGAGTCAGCTTTATAAAATGAAGTGTAAAGCGAAGAGTAGTAAACTCCTGTTTGTGTTTTTAAAACTGCATATGTCTATACTGATATACAGCAGTAAATGTTCACTCTGAACAAGGGAGATATTGGAAGACAGGGATAGAAGGCAGATCTTCCCTTGTACTTCCTTCAGTACCTTTTGAATTTTGTACATTTGTCTATATTTTAATTTTGTACATGTAATCACTTATTCAAAAAGTTGATTTTAAAAAATATATACCTTTACATTAGCAAACTTTCTTTAAAATTCTAATTCTGCATCAAAATTCTAAGGTACCAGCAAAAAGTGACCATGCCTTAACCTCTATATATATATATCAATACTGCTTCATGTAGACCAGGCACTCTAAAGAAAAGTAGCAAAATCCATCATAAACATTAGAGATTAGGTTAAAAAAGATAAAAATAAGTAAAATGAGACTTTGCATTATTGTAAGGTTAATGAAATGCCCAAGGTGAGTCTAAGGTGAGTTCTACGGGGTCCCACTGTGCAAGCAAAATCATCCAGGTCTCAAATGCAGTTTGACAGAGAGCAGCTTCCATTCAGATTTATATTCAAATTAGCCCATCACAAACGGATTTATCTAAATTCACTTCATCAAAAGGCTCGTTTCTGTTTTGTTTTATTGTATTTATTGATTCTTTTGCTTTGGGAGTATTGTCAATGGAGTGATATAAAAGACTTGGATTACTTATCACTTGATTATATGTACATTATACCACTTTATACACTTTCATATTTAAATCTACTCGATATAATCACTTATAAATAACTCCATGGCAATACGACATCATAGAGGCTTATATATCTATCATTCACTTTTCTTTCTGTTTTACCCAAAATATGTTGCAATAAATTTAAGAATTTTCTGTTTTATAATTTTCAAATATAATGTTTGTTCTCAAGAAAACTGAAAGCTTCAACTGCTATTTGATATAAAATGCAAGTATTCGGTTAAAATAAAATCTTCAGTAATTTGAAAATATACTTTCAGGTAACTTCAGGACTAAGAAAATGAGTCATTTGATTCTGAATCTTCCCCTCCCTCTGCTCATCCCCTCCCCCCAAAAACACAAAAATCAGCAAGTAAAATAAATAAAACCACAAATACTGAAATAAAATCTTCAATACTACTAGGAGACAAAACACATTCTGACCTTCACATCACCTGTGAAGTAGAGTAAAGCAAAAAAAATTCCAAAAGACCCTACGGCCTTCTACTTCTGCAAGTCTGTAAGGGTAGAAACTAAGGGGATGCTTAAAAGATTTCATAAGAAAGGGTACAGGGTATCAGAGGACCTGGAGAAAGTATAGACAGAATCAACCACTGTCTTAACCCGGAGGCCGGGTCCCCACAAACCACAGAAAGCAAAAGTGCAACAATAATGCCAAAATGTTGTCACAGGCCCCCGCTATGGAGAAGGGATGGAAAATGGGAGGAACTGGAAATGGCAGCCTTGGAGAAGCAAGAGGAGCATCATATTCAGAGAAGTATGGCACTCCTTGGAGAAAAGGGAATGAAGACAAAGTATAATAGAGGGAAATTAAAGAACCTATAGAAATAAGAGCAAAGAAGACATGCCATGCCTTCTCCCACCAAAAATACCACCATCCACAAAACAAGTAGCCCAGAAGAGACTGGGAGGGACAGAAAAGGACATTCCCAAACTAGGAACCCTTCCTAAGTAATAAACAGCACACCAAATCCACAAAAACTATCGCAGTAAGCCAGAAAATATAAATAAAAGCTTTTCTGCTGATAAAGTCTCTCTCCTAAACCAATTGTGATCCTGAAGAAAAAACAAACAAACAAAAACAGTAAAACAATATTTCAAACTGAATTAAGTATTGTCAAGCAAGCATTTGGGGATATTAAAAACAATACCTGAATTAGAAATACAAACATTAAAGGGGCACCTGGGTGGCTCAAGTCAGTTAAGCTCCAACTCTTGATTTCGGCTCAGGACTTGATCTAAATTTCGTGAGATAAAGCCTCATGTTGGGGCTCTAGGGCTCTGCATTGAGCACACAGAGGTTACTTGGGTTTCTCTCTCTCCCTGTCTCTATCCCTCCTCTGATTGTGCAGAGCTCACTCGCTCTCTCTCTCTCACAATAATATACTTTAAAAAATACAAACATTAAAAGCAAAAATGGACAAAAAGCAAGAAGAAATAAGAGATGACCAATCTAAGGAAAGAAACAGAACAGCAGCAACAACAATAACAAAACATAAAAAATGAAGGCTAAGTTATAAGATATCCAAAAGTGAACAGAGAACAGATTCAAAAGAAAACTTAATAAAGAACACTGAAGAAAGGCAAGAAAATAACCAAGACAAAGAAAATGAAATAAAGTTGGAAAAAAGGTCAGAGAAATAGTGGCTGAAATACAACTGGTATCCCTAAAGAAGAAAAACCAAAACACTGGGAGAAAACCTCTAACTGACACTACAATATAAAAAAACCTTTCCAGAATAAAAGAAGACCTAAATATAAATATAGAAAGAGTCAAATGGTTACCACGCAAAACAACCTAGGACAATCAACTCTGAGCTATAAAAGTAGTAAACTTCAATAATAAAGAAAAAAATTCTCAGGACGCCTAAGCAAAAAAAGGAAAGAAGCTACAAGGCAAAAAAGAACTCGCGTTATATTTCTTTAAAACAATATACAAAACCAGACAGCACTGGAGCAGCATTTTCAAGAAACAAGGAAAGAAAGTGCAACCCATGGAGAGTATATCCACCCATGCTGTCCTGCTGGTGGTATCCAGGTGAGAGAAAAACAGTTCAGAACATTCTAGAACTCACGAGATACACAAATGTGTCCTTCTGGAAGAATCTAGTAAAGAGATGATCTTTATATAACCAAAAGGTAACTATAACCTTTATATAACCAAAAGGTAACTAGTAAAATTACACAAAAGTACTGATAGTAAGCAATTTATTTATTTCAACACGGAGTAAAGGCTAAAACAAGGGTGGGTCATGTGTTAAAAATTACAAATGTACTTTTAACCATTTTTCAAATAAAAGAGTAAATTATTTTAAGTTACTAGTGAATTCCATATATAAGGAAAGAATGCAAAGCACTTCAGATGCTTTGACTATTGATTATAATTTTCATTATATTGATCATATTCTATCTAGCATCTAAAATGGAAGAAGCTGCTTGTTGAAAAAAATCATTATGAAAATTTTGTAACTCAAGACAAAAACATTAAATCTGATATGGTTAGTCACATGTAGAACTTTCTTAGGATCAGAAAAATACATTTTTTAATGATAATGCTTTCAAGGTTGTTATCACATGATTTAACTGTAGCAAAAAAAATGTTTCTAAAGCTTGAGGAAAAGTTTACGACTCACACTTAAGGCAGGAGGTTATTATTTAGATAGATCAAGATAGCAGATAAAAATACATATTATAAAAGAATATAAACTTGTGATGAGCACTGGGTGATATAAAGAAGTGTTGAATCACTATACACCTGAAACTAATATTATACTGTACATTAACTAGCTAGAATTTAAATAACATTTAAAAAATAAAATTCAAAAATAAATAAATAAAATTTTTAAAAATACAATTTAACATAAATTTACTTTCCCAACATGCTGTCTTCTGGTCTATAGTAAGATGACTCTGCATCCCCATATACACAGAGAAGAATATTAGGAACTATAAATACTCTTGAAAAGATCACTGATGCCAAAATAATATATAGCAACAACAATAGTAATAAATTTAACATTTGTTGAGTACATACTAAATTCTTAAGGACTGCTTAACATAATCTCATTTAATCCTCACAAAAAGCTTATGAAGATGGATTCTTTTATTTTCCCTATTTTATAGCTAAGGACAATGGCATAAAGAATTACCTAATTGGCACAAAGTCACAGAAAGGTAAGTAGTGGGACCAGGAGTAAAATCCATATCTGAAAGATTTCATGGTTATGCTCTTAGATCAGTAGGGCATTTTATATGTCTAATTATAATAAAATCTCACTTAAATACAGTAATTTACTCCAGCATATATGTTTAATCATATTTCTTTGCTTACTTTATTATTATTATGAGTTTACCTTCCTTAAATTCATACAATAATTTACTACTGAGAGAGGTAGTCCAATCTTTTAGATCCAGTTCAAACTATTTTAAAAGGCACAAAAGACCAAATTTCTCTCTCCAGCCATCCTATAACCCTTACCACTCAGCCTCTGGATCTGCCGCCTACTCCACCCTACACTTGAATCCTATGTTTCAGTTATATTGAAAAATTCACAGCTTCACAAGGCAGACATGGTTTTTTCTCACTTCTAATTGGCCATGCAGCTCTCTCTGTAGGCAACTCCCTCCCCACCTTCAACTCCTTATCAACCTTCATGGACTGCTTTAGATATGGCCCCTCTGGAGAGGTGTCTTCTTAAGCACCCATCAATGCAACTTTGTTTGTATTGCTCCTATATTGACTTCTATCATATAATTTATCATACTGTATTATAAAGGTCAATCATAACCTGCATCCTTCGGTGTGCCAGCATAGTATCTAGCAACCAAAATTTTTAAAATACTAAATGATAGAAGAAAAATAAAATGTTCGATATGGTTGCTTAAAAAGATAATACATATGTATCAAGTTGACTCCAATTGAATCAACAATATAATTAATAACAATCACTTTTGGTGCCTGGATGGCTCAGTTGGTTAAGGCTCCGACTCCGATTTCAGCTCAGGTCATGATCTCATGGTTCATGAGTCCTGCATCAGGCTCTGCGCTGTCAGTGCTTGGGATTCTCTCTCTCCTCTCTCTGTCCTGCCCTGCTCACTCTAGCTCACTCTCTCTCTCTCAAAAATAAACATTAAAAAAATTATACAAAATAAATTTTTTAAATACCTATCAGTTTTAATACCTATTTGTTATTCAATTTGATACCCAATAGCAAAAAGTTATATATTTCAGTTGACTTTGAGATGTGTTAGTATGAGAAGCTGTCGTATATTTACCAAAGAACTATATTATTTTAAGAGAATTTAACATTTTTTCTCATTAAAAATGTAGTTCTATTTTCCATTAAAGAGTACACTGATCAGAAAAGGAATAAGAGAGTAAACTGTGGAGACATCCTGACAAAGGTTTATTTTTATTTATCATGTTAATTTATTTTTAGTATCATGAAAAAATATCCAAGCTATACCACTGGTCATCAAATCAGTGGTGACCTCTATCATGTCACTGAGGACACAGTTTGTTATTTTTCCCTTCTTGATGTTACTGTCAAAAGATAGAATTTATGTCCTTTCATCCTAGTTTATTATAATTGCTCTAATATCTATGAATAAGCTGTTTTGAAAATCTATCTCTTTTTTAGCTTGTACACTTTCTAAATTAGTAATGTGTCCCTCCATTAATTTATAAATGCTTATTTTACCTTATCTGAATTTAAGGGATATCCCTCTCTACCACTCTATGAATTGAAAAATAAGACTATGTTTATCTTATCCATAAAAGTCACCACATAACAGTTAGTTTGCAATATAGAAGGAAGGTTAGTTTCTTTCTGATAAGTACAAAAATTAAATGTTTTATATAAGATAAAGAACTACATTTTAATCCACCCAGAATTAAGTAACCAAGCAAAGAATACTAGTTAAGAAGTAAAGAAAGCAAAACAAGAAAACAAGATAAGCTTTAAAAAATATGTAAAACAGAATTTTAAATTCTTCAAAGAATCAAATAGCAAGTAACAAAAGATACAACTATAAAAAGACAAGACACTAACACAATACTTTCTCAGTCCTTTCCCCCTGATAATTCAGACAAAATTAAGGAATACTACAATGTAAAAATTTAAAGCAAACCATTTTAAATCTTAACAACTACTCTTCCTAAAATTATTGGTTAAAACCTCTAAAATAAAACTAAAATAACAAAACACTAAGTTATCTCTAAAACTATAAAAAAAAGGTAAAAGGACATTTAATAAGATGTTCTTGTAATAAAAACTCCTATGAAGTACTAAATTAAAGTAATAAGACTAAAAACTCACCTTTAAATATATAAAACATGCCTTTCTTTCAAAGATCTTATATCACAATATCACAGATTTTCACAAAGCGGAGTCACTAACCTCTATTTTTCATAATAAATTTAGTTATATTTACCTTCAGATCCCATGATGAAGTGATGGATATCAGGGCCCGTTGACATTCGAGGTCCTTGACAGCTTTTTTCTATTATACCTCTAGGTGTTACCATTTTTATATGAACCACCTGTTTAATACAATGCATGATGTAAATTCTACACATTTGTCAGTAAATGGTGTGTGTGTGTGTACACACATCTATATATAGTAAAAATAATTCTACTTTTAAAAACATTGGATTAAGTGATAAATGTGATACCCTTCAGAATTCTAATACCTTCTAATAACTCTTAGACTAAAAATAAGTTTTATATAACTTTAAACAGGGAAAATCATTCTAATATTGTTAATGGTTTGGGCATATTCATCATCTTAAAAAATGAAAGGCACTTTTCTTTAAACCAAATTTAGTTTGGGATTATCTATGTGGCAAACAACTAAAGAATTAAAAAAATAAACAATGGTCATATTTTAACAGGTTCATTCCTTCACTTATTTAACAATATTTATGAAACAGTATTACTCACGCCAAGCACTGATCCAGATGCTTAGAATACTAAGAAAAAATTTATTCTTGCCTATTCCCACCCACAATGTATCAGCTTTGCCCACTTAGTAGAAAAGAGTGAAAAGAAGGAAATATATATATTGATTAGGTAAAAAATGGGATGGAGAGGGAGATGATATAATTGAATTAAAGAGAAGAAAAGAGGGGCGCCTGGGTGGCACAGTTAACCATCCAACTTTGGCTCAAGTAATGATCTCACGGTTCATGAGTTTAAGCCCTGCTTCAGGCTCTATGCTGACAGCTCAGAGCCTGGAGCCTGCTTCTGATTCTGTGGCTCCCTCGCTCTCTTCCCCTCCCCCACTCATGCTCTGTATCTCTCTCTCTCTCAAAAATAAACATTAAAAAAAAAAAAAACCAAAAGAGTAGAAAAGAGATATGTGTGTGGTATAGGTCTCACACCACTAAGAAAGTAAACATTGGAGGAAGAGGGTCACTCAAAAATAGTTCCTGAAATCCAAATCAGGAAATGGTTAGGTGAAAATCCAACACATTTTCACAATGTCTTTTTGACAGATAAACAAAAATAGTCTATTTATTATTTAAGGAAATGAGCAGAGGACATAAACAAACAATTCACAAAATAAAAACTAAAAATCACCAATAAGGACACTTTTAAAGTTTACATTTGGAAGCAATTAAAAAAATAAAAAATTAAAAGATAAAAATATAAATAAAAGGTCCAGTAAAATAACCATTCTCATAAGGCTACTGGGAATGTCAACTGATAAATTTCTATGAAGCAACTTGGCTATAAAGATCCAAAGACTTAAAAATGTATAAACAACTTGATTCAACAAATCAAGCTCTAGGAACCGGCCCAAAGAAAGTGATTAAAAAGTTGTATACTAAAGAAATTACTACAGAGGCTACTTTTCCCTTTAGTTTCTTCAACTTCAAAATCAAGAATAATTTAAATATTCATTAATAGGGCGATACTATAATAAACCATGAACTATTAATAAAGGAATTATATGCATTCAAAAAATGACGGTGTACATCTATGTTTATTTACAAGTTAATAAATTGATAACACTTTAAAGAGTAGATCAAACACAGCATGATCCTTTTTTATATTAAAAGCTCAGTATACACATGCAAATAAGCACATTGGGATATGTGCTTATAATTTGTGGTCCTTAAGGATCTCCAAAAAAAAGGATTAAATAAATTACATGATTTAGCAGTACTAAATGTTTGTTTACTTATAAAGTTTTTAACAATCCAACAGCAAAAGGATTAAATTCCTCTGAAACTAAATTTATTTGCAAAAAGAAAACTGTGATTTCTAAAATATCCTCAATTTAAAAAAAACAGGATAATGTAAACACTTTAAGTATTTACAATATACACTTAAAATAATTCTATACAGTGAATGTCATTATCTTACTTTACAGAAAAAGAAACTGAAATTTAGAAAGGTGAACCAATTTGTACAAGGTCATACAACTAATCACTGGGAAAGCCGCAGATGGAACAAATGATACCCAGTCCCTGCCAGGATACCCAGAGTTGCATTATTATCAAACTAATTCCCAGTACTAGATGAGCTAAAATAAAATGGGGTGCACATAAACCATTATAGGTCATACTGCCGCCTACCAGAATATTTTCAATCAGGCTCTTTAATTCCATACAGAAAAAAAATTTTAAGAAAATTAAGTATAAACTCTCCTAAAGGTAAAAAAAAAAAGGAACAGCAGTGATGATCACCTAAATAAATAGATTAAAATCTTGGTAGCTGAAGCCAGAGGCTTCATGAGGCTTCTAAGCTTTGTAAGCTTAAATATCAGTCACCTGAAAAGGAGCACTCATAAACAATGACCACAGTTATCTTTTAATTGCCTCTATTATACATAGTCAGCTTTACATCAATCAAGAGGTATACTTTTGATAGGACTCTACCATCCAACTCTAAAAAAAAAAGGCTTTAATCATTTTATGATAATAGACTAATCAATTATTATATAATAACCAAAAAAAATTTACCAGGTCCTCAATATTGCCATAGATATTCTTTTTCATGCCCGATGCCCGAGTAGATACCCATCCTCCCACAGTGCTGAACTCCAGGGAATCTGGTTCATGACCTGTACAATAACCACTTTCTTTAAGCTGAAAAACAAAAAAATGTAATATTTTACTACTGAAAATGATCCCATTTCACATAGCACTGAACACATTGACTCTTCACACTTTAAAATGTCTACATGTTAACTAGTATTGGACTCGTGAAAACCTATATAGAAAAAGAAATACTTTTATCATGCTCATCCAAATTTTTTTTAAGCTTTTGCCTAATGGAAAACTTTATAAAACTGAAAAATGTGGACCAAAAGACAATTCCACAGGTTCACTAGCCAATCTTACTCATTAGATCCTTAAATTCCAACTACACTCCCTACTTTTTTTTTTTTTTAACCACAAAGACACAATTTAAGTACTTATGGAGACCAGGTAATGCTTTAGTAACTGCCAACTTCACCTAAACACTTTCAATAAATAAAGCACTTAATCTCCTGTTCTCCCTACCCTAATATAATATGCAGCAGGCCTGCAGAAAATCTAAGCAAACTGCCTGTACTTAATTCTCTCAAGGAGTCATGTGTTTTAATGTACAGCCATCTGGCTAGGTTTCCTGCGTGTAATACCATCATTTATTTGTGATGCAGATCATGCATTCCTGTACATTAAATAGTCACTTGTTTCTCATTTTTCTATATTAGCTTGGCTTTGCCATCTGCACAGCACCTGAAGTTGAATGGATGCCCTTTACTGCAATACCACCAAAGCCGTTCCACTGAAATCATTTTAAAGACTCAGCCATCTCATGTCAAATGGTACAGACACCACCATCTGCACATCCACTGTCTACTGCACTCAAGCCCATCAATCTGTATTGACCGTTTTGATAGTCATCCAGTTAAGCAACTGCTTCTATTTTTCAAGTGAGCCATGCAGGGATGTAGAATATGTCAGCTATGTTTTTATCCGTAAATATGGTATAAAAGTTGTGATCCAAAGTGAGAGAACCTGGTAGGTTAAACATAATTTGTGAGCTTTTAAATACAAGCATTGCAAATAATGTATCTTTTCTAATTGTTCTGCTAGGGAAACAAGATTTAAAAAGACATCAACTGTTAATAGATTGTTTTCACTAAATATTCAAAATGTTTATTTAATTTTAACAGGTTATTAACTATTCACAAATAAGTAGCTTAAATACATGAATGAACAATTTTAAAATGAACACTATCAGGCTGTTATATTTCTTCCCTAACACCCAATCAATGTTTGCATTATTTACGCTCACAAAAAGACCACTATTACTCAATTTTTCTGAACTTAGAAGAAAAAGAAAAAAACATTTATAGAGCACTTAGATGTCCTAAGTACTAAACAGGGAGTTTTCACATATTCTCATAACCAAATCTCCAAGTTACCTACACCAAAGCAAATTAAATCAATACTGCTTCTGTAAATACATCCAATATTAGATATACTAATAATTTGCCTCTTATGTTTGGTATGCTATTTCATTACCTTCCCCAATTATAAAGTAGCTACTATGAGCCAGGAATTATGTAAAGCTATGAAAATGAGGATACAAAAAAGAAAAAAAGAAAAAAAAGACTGTCTCTATGCTCAGCACACCATTTTAAATCTACTTCTTTGTTAAAATCTAATGAACTTTCTACTATGTAAGTGAAGTAAGTGCAATGGTTAAGAACCTGAATTTGAAACTTGTTAATTCTTTTCAAGTATACATAGAACATTCTTAAGATAGACCTTATTGTGGGCCATAAAACAAGTATCAATTAAGTTGAAAGGATTCATATAAATGTTTTTTGAACACAATATTAACATGGAAATCAGTAGCAGAAAGATGCCTGAAAAATCCCCCAATAATTAGAAATTAAATAACAACTTGTAAGTATCCAATGGTCAAAGAAAAAACTAAAAAAGGAAGTAGAAAAATATAGTGCTTTGAAATGAATGAAAATGAATAGACATATCACCATTTGTAGAATATCACTAAAGCAGGGGTTGGTGGAAATTTAAAGTAATGAAAATCAATTCTATTTAACAAGAAGAAAGGCCTCAAATTACTTCATCTTCCATCATAACACACAAAAAATAATTTGACAAAAAACAAAATCTATTCCTAATAAAAACTCTCTGCAAACTAACACAGGAGAAACTTCCTCAACTTGATAAAGGGTATCTGCAAAAACAAAACAACAACAACCACCACCACTGCCTATAGTTAACGTCATACTTAATCATAAAGAACTGAATGCATGTCTCCTAAATCAGGAATAAGGCAAGGATGTCCACTTTCACTTCTTTACAATATTGTATTAGAGCACAAGCCACAACAATCAGATGAGAAAAGGGAATATAGTCATATAGATTGGAAGGGAAGAAGTAAAATTGTCTTTATTAAGAAAGGACATGATCATATATATAGAAAATCCAATAGGAGCTATAAGAAAACGTAGAATTCATGAATTTAGCAAGGTTGTTTGATATAAGATCTGTATACAAAAATCAATTGTATTTTTACACTTTTTTCTTAAGTTTACTTCTTTTAGTAATTTCTACACTTTCAAATGTATTTATACATTATAATAAAGAACATTCAGAATTTGAAAAAAATTTTAAGTTTATTCTTTATTTTGAGAGAGACAGAGTGGGGAAGGGGCAGAGAGCAAGGGAGAGAGAGAAAATCCCAAGCAGGCCCTGCACTGCCAGCACAGAGCCTGATGTGGGGCTCAAACCCGTGAAGCAGTGCAATTGTGACCTGAGCTGAAACCAAGAGTCAAACACTTAACCAACCAAGCCACCCAGGCACCTTGAAAAAAATGTTTAAGTACCATTTACTATAGCATCAAAAAACATATAATACTTAGGGATGAAGCTTATTTTAAAAATCATGAAGAATTTTACACAGAAAACCACAAGATACCACTAAGAGAAATTATAGACATAAAAAAAACCTAGGGATATACCATGTTCATGGGTCAGAAGAATCAATATTGTTAAGATGTCAGTTCTCCCCCAATTGATGCAGAGTCAATGCAATCCCAATCAAACCTCAACAGGCTTTTTTTTTTTAAACAAAAGTTCACAAAGTGATTATAAATTTCATATGGAAATACAAAAAAACCTAACGTAGCCAAAACAACTTTGGAAAAGATTTATGATATAGCTGCAGTGATCCAAACAATGTGGTACTGGCATAAAGATATACAAAAGATCAATGGAACAAAATAGAGCCCAGGATGCACACATACACAGACAACAGACTTTTTATGATGGTGCTAAGTGAACTGAAGAAAGGATAGTCTTTTCAACAAATGTTGCAGAAAAAAACTAGATATCTATATGCAAAAAAAAAAGCACCATACATAAACATTAATTCAAAATCTCATCAGAGACTTGAATGTAAACTAAAAACTATGAAACTTATATGGGAGAATGCCTTTGCATCCTAAGCTAAAGCAAAGTATGAAAGCAGAAGCATGATATATAAAGTAAAAGATTAAGAGGTGCCTGGATGGCTCAATTAATTGAGCCTCTGACATCAGCTCAGGTTATGATCTCATGTTCGTGGGTTCGAGCCTCACGTCGGGCTCTGTGCTGACAGCTCAGAGCCTGGAGCCTGCTTCCAATTCTGTGTCTCCCTCTCTCTCTGCCCCTCCCCGCTCATGCTCTGTCTCTCTGTCTCAAAAATAAATAAAACATTACACAAAAATTAAAAAAAATTAAAGTAAATGATTAAATATGTTGTGAAATTCATCAAAATTAAAAACATCTATTCTTCAAAAGGCTCTTTTAAGAGAATGAAAAGACAAGCCACAGACTGGAAGAAAATATTTGTGAAGCATATACCTGCAAAAGGACTTATATCCAGAATATGTAAAGAATTCTCAAAACTCTACAATAAGAAAAGAAACAACCAACCCAATTTAAAAATTGGGTAACAGAAAATCACTAAGGAAACAATGGACCTGAACGACACATTGGAACAGATGGAACTGATAGATATATTTAGAACTCTGCATCCTGAAGATAGGAAATTCACCTTCTTTTTGAGTGCACATGGCACATTCTCCAAGATAGACCACATACTGGGGCATAAAGCAGCCCTCCATAAGTATAAACAAATAGAGATCATACCATGCACACTTTCAGACCACAATGCTATGAAACTTGAAATTAACCACAGGAAAAAGTCTGGAAAACCTCCAAAAATGTGGAGGTTAAAAACCACCCTACTAAAGAATGATTGGGTTAATCGGGCAATTAGAGAAGAAATTTAAAAATATATGGGAACCAATGAAAACGAAAATACAACAATCCAAAATCTCTGGGAAGCAGCAAAAGCAGTCCTAAGAGGAAAGTATATTGCAATCCAGGCCAATCTCAACAAACTAGAAAGAGC
>NC_043702.1:53545487-53564197 GCF_006229205.1 Suricata suricatta
AGAGTGGCTAAAATGAACAAAGCAAGAGACTATAGATGCTGGTGAGGGTGTGGAGAGATGGGTACCCTCCTACACTGTTGGTGGGAATGTAAACTGGTGCAGCCACTCTGGAAAATAGTGTGGAATTCCCTTATGACCCAGCAATAGCATTGCTGGGGATTTACCCAAGGGATACAGAAGTGCTGATGCATAGGAGCACATGTACCCCAATGTTCATAGCAGCAATGTCAACAATAGTCAAAACATGGAAAAAGCCTAAATGTCCATCATCTGATGAGTGGATCAAGAAGATGTGTTATATAGATACAATGGAGTACTACATGGCAATGAGAAAGAATGACATATGGCCATTTGTAGGAAAGTGGATGGACCTTGAGGGTGTCATGCTAAGCAAAATAAGCCAGGTGGAGAAGGACAGAAACCATATGTTTGCACTCATAGGTCTAACAGAAAACAGGAGAAACCTAATGGAGGACCAGGGGGAGGGGAAGAGGGAAACAGTTGGGGAGAGAGAACGATGCAAAACTTTAGAGACTGCTGAATGCTGAAAACGAACTGAGGGTTGAAGGGAAAGGGGGAGGGGGAAAAAGAGGTGGTGGTGATGGAAGAGGGCACTTGGGAAGAGCACTGGGTGTTGTATGGAAATCAATTTGACAATAAAATATTATGAAAAAAATAAAAAAGAAAAATTAAAAAAAATTGGTAAATAACTTGAACAGACACCTCACTAAAGAAGATATATGGACGTCAAGTAGCACTTGAAAAGATGTCCAACATCACCACTAACTAGAAAAATACAAATTAAAACCATAATGAGATACTGTAACAAATTTACTAGAATGAATAAAACATTGACAAGTATTAGGAAGGATGTAGAGAAACTGGAACTCTTACACAGTACTAGTGGGAATACAAAATGATGTACTCTGGGAAAATGTCTCGTAGTTTTTCAAAAAGGTAAATATGTACCTACCATTTGATTTAGCTCTGTCATTTTTAGATATTTGCCCAGGAGAAATTAAAGTATACATCCATATAAGGACTTGCACATGAATGTTCACAGCAGCTTTATTTGTAATAGCCCCAAATTGGAAATAATCCAAGTACTCAACAACAATTGAATGGATAAATAGTGGTATGCCTATACAATGGAATGATGTTGAGCAATAAAAAGGAATAAACTAATTGATACATGCAACAGCATGCATCAATCTTAAAATAATTATACCTAGTGAAAAGAAGCCATACCCTTTATCCTCCCTCAGAAAGAGTACATGATTAGATTTTAGTACAACTGTAGCACATTTAAACAAATTTACAGTGACAGAAAGCAGATCAATCATTTCTCCCAGGGGTGGGAGTAAGATTGGATACAGAGGATTATAAAGAAGCAAAAGGAAATCTTTAGGTTTGGTACATGTGTTCATTATCTTTGGTTTTTTTTAATTTTTTTAATGCTTTTTTATTTATTTTTGAGAGACAGAGAGAGACAGTGCGAGCAGGGGAGGGTCAGAGAGAGAGGGAGACACAGAATCTGAAGCAGGCTCCAGGCTCTGAGCTAGCTGTCAGCACAGAGCCCGACATGGGGCTTGAACCCACGAACCATGAGATCATGACCTGAGCCGAAGCCAGACGCTTAACCGACTGAGCCACCCAGGCGCCCCATGTGTTCATTATCTTGATTGAGGTGATGGTTTCATGGTTGTATTCATGTGTCAAAACATATCAGGTTGTACATTTTAAATACATGCAATTTATTGTATGACAATTATACCTCAATGAAATTATTATAAAGCAAAACAAAAACAAATGACTCCAAGGATTTTGGCCCAAGCTGCCCAAGAAATGAAATTCCATCAACTGAGAATGAGAAGGCTAAGGAATAAGCAAACTGTAAAGGGAAAATGGAAGTTAAATTTTTAAAATATTAATTTTAAAATGTATATTATATATGTAAAGTGGAGACATCAACGGGGCAACTGAAAATACAAATCTAGAGTTTAAGAAAGAACTCTAAGATGATGTTATAAATGTGGAAGCCTTTGGTGCATAGAAGGAATATTTAAAGTCAGCTGTGCTTCAATGAAGTACAGATAGTGCTCAATAAAATTAGTGAAATGAATAAGAGTTACATTAACTTAGTTCATCCTAAAAAAATATAAAGTAGGAATTATTATCACTATTTCATAAAGAAACTAAGTCATAGGGAAATGAGTCCTTGGGAGGAAAAACCTAGGTCACATATCCCCAGACTATTAACTAATAAAATACAGTAGCCAAAACCTTAATAAGCCTACAAACAAATTCCCAAATCCTCAACTGACATGTTAATGATCTCTCTTAAATTTTATTTATATTAAAATCAATGTATAAGCTAAAGAGATTAAAACCTGTGCTACCCAGCTACTCTATCTGTATCATTCAAGAATTTCTAGAAGGAAAAAGCAGGATGTTTTAAGCTGGTTACCTCAGCCAATTAAGAAACTGAAGGGTAGAGAAGTTTAATGAGAAAAAACTTGAACTGGGATCAAAACAGCTGTAGAAACTACATGATAGTCTACTGGAGGCAAAAAATAAAGTTCTATATTGGCATTTAGGGAAATGAACTAGTAGGTAAAATATCAGAAGTTCCTAGTCTGGGAAAATGTCATTTAAATTTCAAGGAAATATGTTCCTTGAATTTTAATTCTAACCTTTCAAAAAAAAAAAACTCAGAAAGGTTAAAATACTACATCAAATGCTATAATCAAAGACATAAAATGAGAGACATGAAAGGCCACTCTTTGTTATAAAAAAAAAAAAAATTTGCCGGGTTGATAGTGCCTGATTCAGATGTAATAGAAGACTAATATAGGAAGATCTTTATCACTGCCTCAACAAATATATTCAATTTCATTCCAGCTCTTAGTTCATTAAATCAAAAATAAAGATAATAGTTTAATAATTTTTTTCAAAGCCTTTCATCAGAAATGGTCAGTGGCATACCAATTTCATTAAACTTTTTACCAAGAAATAAGGAAAAAGAAAATAAAAAGAAGGCTGAAAAACATCATCTCAGTGTCCCATTAAAATGTAGGAGGGAGTAATCTCAGTAACTCAAGTAGAACAAAGTGGTCAGTATATCAACAAAAAATTAAACTTTCTAATTTTTGTTTACAAAAGCTGAGTTACAGTTGTCTTGACCATGTTTGAGGAGGTTGAAAATCAATATATTTTAATAATTACATGCTTAGAATCCATGAAAGTAACCTTAAGCTTTCCAAAAATTCATCAGGATTCCAAAAAGGCCTTACAAGGTCTCTAAGAGTTTGACTAACTCATGAGATGGGCAGTTTTCAATAAAATGAGGCACTGAAAAGTTCAATTAATAGCAAATACCAATATCTACCCAGTTGATTCAATTTATCATCAACTTCTGAGAATTTATGTCCAATATATTCCACTTTGCTCCATTTCTACTGTTCTATTGTCCCTATTAGCTCTTTCCTGAATTATGCCAGGAGCCTCTTACCCACCTTCCCATCCCCCCATCCCCCATTCATCCTACACACAGGAGTTAGCCAGAACTACCCGAATACAGAGGTAAAGTTCAAACTTCTAGAAGGGGCTTCATAAGGCCCCTATATAATCTGATCTCTCCATGTTTTCCTGGCTTCATCCTCTACCACCATTATATATACACCTACCCAACATATAGATGTGTGTTCTCCCACAGACACACACTAGACCTTAGTCACACTGAGCTGTCTGCAGGCCCCCAAAAGCAACAGCTGCCCTTTAAGCCTCTGCACCTGCTGCTTTCTCTGACTGGATTGCTCCCTCCACTCCCATTAACATTTTTGCTTTCACTCATCCTGAAGTCTCATTTTAAAAGTTGCATTCTCGATGATGTCTTCATTGTCCAGTTCCTTCCCTCCTAACCCCATTTGAAGAGCCATAATACCCTACATTCAGCCTTCAACTTTCGATGCTCATTCTGACTCCTAATTGTCTATTTACTGAACTTTCTATTGTAATATAAGCTTTCGAAGGGAAAGGGATGGTGTCTTACTCACTATTGTATCCTCAAGCATCTAGCTCAATGCCTGACCCACAATAGAAGCTGAACAAATTTGCTCAGTGAATGCACTGTGAAAGGTACTCCATTCATAGGGAGGACATATAGCAATTTTGAAAATCTTAATTAAAGGAAATAACATACCTGTCTTTCCAACTCTTGTCCTGTTATACCAGCCTCTACATGAGCTGTCAGATTGTTCTCATCAACCCAAAGGATTCGATTCTGTTGCAAATGAAGAAAAAAGTCTCATCTTCATGAACTATTGACATTTTCTTAGGAAATATAACGTCCTAATTCAAGGTAGCAAATGACAGGATAGAAAATAAACAAGTAGGGTTACCTACAATACAAAACTCCATTTATTCCAGACTACACAACATGACAGACATAGCAACTTAGGCAGTATACTGCACAAGAGTTGGTTTAAAAGACTGTCTTGACCATTGAGGTAGGCCCCAAGAATCATCTGTCTGCCTATGTTCCTACCTGGCAATCTTTGATATTCTATCATTAAAAGATATGTAAATGCAATGTAAAAAAAAAAAGAAAGAAAGAAAAAAGACTGTCTTTGGGGCAGCTGGGTGGCTCAGTCGGTTAAGCGTCAGCTTCAGCTCAGGTCATGATCTCACGGTTCATGGGTTCGAGCCCCGCATCAGGCTCTGTGCTGACATTTGGCTCACAGCCTAGAGCCTGCTTCAGATTCTGTATCTCCCTCTCTGTCTGACCCTCCTCTGCTCACACTGTCTCTCTCTGTTTCTCAACAATAAATAAAAAACATTAAAAAACATTTTTTAAAAAAAGACTCTGTCTTTATTCAGTATTAATACAAATTAAACTGTACTTCTCACCGTAGGCAAATTATTTAACTACGTTTAGTGCTTCCTCATTATAAAGTGTGAATAGTAATACTACTCATAAGGTTGATGTAAGGATTAAATGAGATGCTCCACATGAAAGCTTAGCATACACGGAGGGTCACCTGGCTGGTGTAGTTTGTGAAGCGTGCAGCTCTTGATCTTGGGGTTGTGGGTTTGAGCCCCACACACTGAGTATAGAGATTATTTAAAATCTTAAAAAAAAAAGTCTGAGCATACAAAGTTCCTGGCATTCGGTAAATACTATCTGAACTACTATTAATAGTTATAAATCATATTTAACAAGAATCTCAGAAGATGGCCATTGTGAGATTAAAAAAAGACATCTGCATATAGTAAATGACATTTTTGCTATATTTTCAATCCAAAATAGGACCAGAGGCTCTGGGTAGAAAACAAAGCACACCCCTGCCTCCTACCTGAAAAGAAGAAACTGAATATCATCTGGCTCAACTTGCAAAATGTTTACAGAATGTTTTTTAACATTCTTACTTGACCTAATTTTTAATATATATGTATATAAACATATATATTAAAAGTAAAAATTCATATATATGTATATATATATGAATTACTTTGTACTATTAAAACAAGACATCTTTTCCCTTCTATTTGACTGAGCAAGCAGGTTAACATATAGACCTTCTGGATCCCAGAGAAGCTTTCTTTGCACTTTGATATTTTCAATTTCATGGCAATAACTAATGCAGGTAAGTCTAGCTAATAACAAAAAGGAAAGAACACAATAGTAGACAATATGAAAATTATCTGCTTATAGTCCAAATCTGAACACCTACAAATAACCACACTGCTTAAATCACAGGATTATGATAAGCCTTAAATAAGATGATATACGTGAATGTATTTTTTGTTTTACGTTACGTAAAGCTATAATTTTAATTATACTTTCACAATGAGACATAGTAATTTCAATATAACTATGGCAAATGAGTCTTTGGTCTGCTTTTGGCAGCTAAACAAAAGGAAGTACTAAACTATAAAGTAAAAAAACAGAATTCAGTAATCTGAATAACTTATACACATCTCCCCGGGCAGACTGGTTGTTAAAATGATTACATATTTGTGGTAATTATATATCTATATCTACTAGTGGTCCAAACAGATTTTTTTGCAGAACAAAAACTGAAAGGAGGCAAAGAAAAAAGAAAAACATCTTTATGGGCACTCATAGAGAAACCTAAAGAAAATACACAGGATACCCTATTATATCCAATATATACTACCCAATACAAGCTAACAATAAAATATAAACTTTGAGATCAATATGATTTAGTATTATTGTATATATTTAAGTAGAAAACTGGCATTACTAATTATATTTTGTACACATCGTTATGGGAATCTTGCACAGACATACCTTGTCGACTTCAAAGCAAATCACAATTATAAGTACCATCCATCCACTACAATATTTAAGAGAGTTTACCATTAAAGGCAGTGAATACACCAGGTTTTTCTATAAAATAAATGGTTAAAAGCCTGGCATCTAAAATTCTCCTGCAGAATTTTCAGCATCTACTCAATGTAAATACTACTTATATTATCTCACTTAATCTTCACAATTATCTTCAGTATTATTACTGTCTGTATTTCACAAATTTAGTAAAAGATTTAGTGGTAAATCTGTACACAATACACAGAAATTCAAAAACATTCCAAAGCCTATTCCAGAACAGGATACTATTAAGTAATCTTCTAAGGAAATTACCTTCTCTTAAACTGTGGGATAAGGAAGGACAAAGGTTAATGAGATACTTTACAGAAGTATAATCAGGCTGTCACCATCTGAACCTGCTGATTAATTTTAGCAGTACGTAACATGGACAGATATTACATGTGATGTGACGTGACACAGAAAAACGTGTCACCATCTATGAGATAACCTTGCTGAAAAAAAATTTAAAGCTAGGCCTGAGTCTAACTAGACTTTATATCTAACTTCCAGGTCAGAGGACATACAAAACCTAGAGGAAGAGTTAAATGACACCAAGATGAAGTGACAGGCAAATTCAAAATATGATATAATTTATCCTACAAATCACCTAGTTTCTCCAGAAGTCAGTAATATTCAAAAAAGAAGAAAGATAAAATGAGACTTAAGGAGGCAACCAAAAGCTAACATGGGTCTTGTCTGAATCCCCATATGAACAGATGAAGTATAAAATAAAAACAAGTTTGAAACCACTGTAAAATTTGAATGTGAACTCTATATTAAATGATATAAGGAATTGTTTTTAAGTGTGCCAGAAGCAACAATAATATAGTGAAAAAAATGTCCTTTTAAAGACAGATACACAGAATAAAACTATCATATATTGTTTGTGGGAGTGTTAAAATGGCACAACTACTCTAAACACAGATCTGGAAATTGCTTGTAAAACTGAGTATGTACTTACTATGACTTAAATTCCACTCTTAGACATTGACCTAATAGAAATGAAAACCTATGTTTACAAAAAGATTTATTCAACAATATTCATAATCATTTCATTTATAAAAGTCAAGCCTGGGAAGAGCATAGGTGTCCTACCATAGAAAAAAGGATAAACAAATGGTGGAATATTTATATAATACAATGTCACTCACCTGGAAACAGAAATGCATTACTGATAAACTCAGGAACAGAGTAATCTCAAAAACATTATACTGTGTGAAAGAAACATGACACCAAAGAGTATGTGGTATATGATTCTGTTTATATAAATTTCTAGAACTAAAAGTGATTTATTCTGGGTGGTCGAAGAGGGCTGGGGATTTGTTCAGAATTTTCTGAGGGGATACAGATTTGACTAGTACAAGTGTAGACATTTGTCAGAACTCACAGAAATGTACACTTAAGATCTGTGTATTTTATGTAAATATATATTTTAGCTTAAAAAACTATAAAAAATAATAAACTTTGAATTCTAGTAATGATACACAGCCAAAAGTATTTGAGAAGAATGGTAGTGATGTCTACTACTTTAAAAAATATACAAAAGTAAGATGGGTTCATGGATGAACACAGGGATTGAATGATGGTGGGTATATAAGTGTTCACTATATATTTTTTTCAACTTTTCTGTGTGGTTAAACATCTTCATAATAAAACGTTATAAAAGGAAAAATCCAGATACATAGAAATATTTACTCTTAAGTAGCATAATATCAGGATTTTGGTTTTAAGATAGTAGAAAAATAGGGGCATCTGGGTGACTCAATTGGTTGACTGTCCACCTTCAGATCTGGTCATGACATGTCTCACAGCTCTTGAGTTCAAGCCCTATGTCAGACTCTGTGCTGAGAGCTCAGAGCCTGGCACCTGCTCCAGATTCTGTCTCCCTCTCCCTCTGCCCATCCCTCACTCATACTCTATTTCTCTCGCAAAACTAAAGAAATTTTGAGGGGGAAAAAATAAATAGTAGAGAAACAAAGAAAGAGAAAGCCAATATTACAAAACATTAATAATTACTTAATCTAGAGAATGGGTATACTGTTCTATTTCACCATTTGAAAAAAATTTCAAATTAATTAGTTAAATTTTAAAATGCTGTTTATAATAGTTTAATAGCTGACCGGCTTAGGTCATGATCTCACAGGTCATGAGTTTGAGCCCCGCATCAGACTTCATGCTGACAGCTGAGACCCTGGAGCCTGTTTCAGATTCTGTGTCCCCCTCTCTCTCTTTGCCCCTCCCCCGCTTATGCTCTCTCAAAAATAAACTTTTAAAAATATATTTTTTTAAATTGGGGGGACAGGGACGCCTGGGTGCCTCAGTCAGTTAAAATCTAACTCTTAATTTTGGCTCAAGTCATAAACTCACGGTTTGCGAGATTGAGCCCTGCACCCTGACCTTGGGTTCTGCACTGACCAAGTAGAGCCTGCCTGGGATTCTGATTCTCTCCCTCTTTCTCTGTCCTCACCTCCTTTCTCTCACAAAATAAATAAAGAAAGTAACCTTTTTAAAAAATTAGGGAAACAAATTTTTGTGTTTCAAATTAACTTTAATCAATATTATGTATTTTGATTTTAACAATACAAATCGGGTCATCTATTATATCAATATTCCAATCCATGACTCTCAAATTATCAATTTCTCAGGCTAATCTGGTAGAAACCAAGATATGTGCCTAAGAGTGAGTGAACTTAGCTTTCTGAGACCTGAATGCAAGGGTGAAATATAATGATGAAATACATTTATTTTATTTTTATTTTTTCATGTTTATTTATTTTTGAGAGAGAGAAAGAGACAGAGTAGGACCTGGGGAGGGGCCGAGAGAGAGGGAAACACAGAAACCAAAGCAGGCTCCAGGCTCTGAGCTGTCAGCACAGAGATGATGCAGGGCTCGAACCCACGTACCGCGAGATCATGACCTGAGCCAAAGTCGGACGCTTACCGACTGAGCCACTCAGGCACCCCGAAATAAATTTAAAACAAAACGAAAAATATACCTTTTTAATGACAACTAAGACTGAGTCATAAAGAGTTTTGTTAAACCATACATTATCTTCAAATATGTCTAAAATTATCACATACCATTTGTGAAGTGTCCAAAGAAATAATTGTTCTTGTCTCATCTGGAGGACACATTAGGCCGTATGATACACTCGTTCCTCCTGCCAAAATAGGAAACAACAATTTTATGTTTAATATTCTATTTTCTAGGCTACGTTTCTAGGGCAAATCCTTAATACAAAGTATACAAATAGGCCCACTAGAAAAGTAATACCTATTTCTACTTTGCAAACTGTAATTTGCAAATGCTAACACACTAAAAGCAAACTCACCTTTATTGTATGCTGCATGCCAAAATGAAGAAATATTATGGAGCTGAAAGTAATGCGATATGGCTGCATCCCCTGGGCACACTCAAGTGAAGCCCCTAGCAATTTGTGAAACTCCAAAAACATGATTAGAAAAGTTCTAAGCTAATAATTACTGTGGAGATATCGCTTATAAGAAAAAAATACCTTTCCTAATTCAACTAAAGACACCTTACCTTAATTATGAGATTCATTTATCATTTGAAATAATATATTCTCATACAAAAAGACTAATAAATTAGAATATAAACAAGTTAAAGTTGCCTGAATTATATAATATTCAAAGTTATATGTCAATGTGTAGAGATGATTTCATATAGAATAAACACTATATAGAAGTATGTAAACAAAGTACTCCTATTTTCCATTAACATTTGTTATCAAAGGAAAAATGCTTTCTTGATATCAATACAAAATAATACTGTGTTCTTAGTTCTTAACCATCTGTATTACCATATATCAGAATAAATTCTTAATTGGTACTTCCATGTGTTTTGGAGAGAAAAATCTTGATACAAGGGAAGAATTACAGGAGGTGCTGATCTACAGGATTCAGCTTAATTGTACAAGGTGAGACCATGAATTGTCAAGCAGGAGCACGCCTATAATTAGTAAATACTATTTGCCTATCACAGTCCTTTGAAATCAGAAAAATATTTCCCTGAAAGTGGCACGATAGTGCCTTTTCTCCATGAATTCTACCCAAGGCATAAGCGGAAGAAGGAATCTGGAGCTCCTGATTTGCTGGGGTCCCACTTCCATTCCATCGATGCTAATTCAGTTAGTGAAGTCAATTTCCTTTGGCTTATGTAAGTTATTAAAAGAATGTGGTTCATAAAAGATCAAGAGAGATCAAATTTGTCTTTAAATGCAAAGCTATGTTAGTTTTCAACATTAACAGGTATTAGTGATATGGTCATCATTGCCTTAGTTGATCTTTCACACTGCACAGTGTTCCTTCTCAAAAGTATACACTGGGTATATTTATCTCCATAAAGATAAAGGTTATAAAGAAATTACTAAAGAACATTTTCTTATTTAAGCATTAAGTCACAGCGTCAATTAGGATCCATATGGGAAAGAAGCCATGAACAACATGTCTCAAACAGTTCAGGTAGACAGAGCTACTAAAAAATGAGCAGCATAAACCAATTTTTCAGAATAACCATATCATAATTACAAGAATATTTGCTTTCAATGGGATGGCACAAATATTTAGAATATAAATATTTTAAACAAAAAACCCCACATTTACATTATATTAAAATTCAAAAGGCAATACCTACCACCAATTGGTATGATACAAAGGTTATATTTGCATGCTAGATTCACAATCTTAACTACATCATCATGACATGCTGTTGAGAAAAGGGGAAATAAATTAATCACAGGGACATGAGTAAACTAGGTAACCCTGCAAAATGAGGGTCCATTAAGTTCTCTAATGTCTTTTTCATCATTTATGCACTCTTTAACACATTAAGTAGCGATATTAAAACAAAATGTTCATCATTTATCTTTTTATCTTCTCGTTTTGAAATGATTTCATACTTACAAAGAAGTTGCAAATAAGGTACAAAGAATTTCTTTCACCCAGCAGCCACAAATATTAGTATCTTAGATGACTATAGTTCAATTATCAAAGCCAAGCAATTTATACTTACACAATACTATTAACTAATTTACAGACCTTATTTAAATTGTGCCAACTGTCCCACTAATGTCCCCTTTTATGGAACTGCCAATCACATGCTGCATTAGCTCTCTTTACTCTTCTTTAATCTGAGACAGTTCCTCAGTCTATTTTTGATTCTCATGAAAAGCACTGGTCAGTTATTTCATAGATCTCTCATTTTGGGTTAATATGTCTCTTCATGATTAAATGAGGTTATACAGCTGGGCAGGAATTCCACAGAAGTGATGTTGTGCCTTTCTTAAGAGCTATATCTAGAGGGACACGATGTAGAAAGGTCTCATTTCTGGTCATGTTAACTTTCACCATTTGGTTACAAAGAAATCTGACAGGTTACTATAAGAATACTTGAATTAATAAGTATCTTGTGGGGAGATACTTTATATAAATGTTTCTCATCACACTTTAACCCACTAATTTTTGCATCAATTGATGATGTTTCATTCTGGTTTTTTTTAAGTAAGTTTTAGAATACCATACATAACGTACCACTTCTATTCCTTTCTATTGGACACAACTGGCATAGTACTCTTTATCAGAATAAAAGCTATATAAGTAACAAAAACTTGACAGCAGGAGATTTTAAATAAGGCGTAAGATGATAAACCTCAATTTGGCTAGCAAGAGGGCATTAAGCCAGGGAGCTGCATGGCAAAGAGACTATTTGAGAAAGATAAATCTCCTGATCACATGGAATGGCAAGGAAGACAAAAAGACTTGAGGCAAGGAAACTATGCAAAAATCAAGTATTATTTGCTAAGGGATTGAAAGGGAAATTTAAGGATGTAAAATATACAAGTGAATATTCATTTATGAAAGTAAAAATACTGCTCTATAAAAGTTATCATTTCTCAGGTTTCTTTAAAGCTAGGAATATGTCATTTTTATCATTCCAATTTTTAATGAAGATTCATTTTCAACCTTTCAGAGTAGGTTTATAAAGCTTACCATTTGTGGCAAAAATGTATTAAATGGAATCCTAGTTTCCTAATAATTAATAAAATACCTAAACATGATTGTCAAAAACCTTTAAGAAGGCAAAACTACTTCTAGGATTGCCAACTAATCAGAAGTTTTCCTTGACCATGTTATCTGCCATGGCACTCCCTCATCCCACTGCTCACTTACTTGGCTCTTCATCTTCTTACTATGCCTTTTCTTTATAGCACTTATCACCTCTCAATACATTATATATTTATTTGTTCATTGTTCTGTCTCCTTGCCCACTAAATTGCATGGCACCTAAAAAAAGATTTTTGTTTTGTTCACAGCTCATCCTCAACACCTAGGATAGTACCTTGCACACATTTTCACAGGCCTAAAGTTTTGGTATTTAGACAGCTAAAAATAATGCATAAATACTAAATCTATACTTACCACAGACAACATATATTATATGAGTAACTGACTACTTGTCCAAGCTAAATGAAAGGCATAGATATTCACATTGTGTCAAGGTCACAATGGTGACAAATTTTGGTTTAAGGATGACTCCAAATCTTGGAAGTTACATTATTTTATAAGTTCTTACAGTTAGACAAGCCCTAGGCATCCTATTAAGGCAAATTTAATTTCAGATTCAAATTATAGCCAGACTTAAAGACATCCACAAGGGTAGATCTGTGTAAGTGTGTATGTATGGGTGTGTGTGTGTATTCAAACTACAAGATGAGACAGCCACCTCTGGTCTATGAAATACCACATTGTCTTAAATTGCCATATTGTCTCAAAACTTGCCCTCATGCAAAGAAAAACCCTGAGCTTTATTACCAACAGAAAATTTACATTAGTTAAATAAAGGCCTCAGAGATCTGATAACTTAATGAGGGAAAAAAAAAATTCCCAAGAAGTCCTTATACTAGAAGATTCAACAGAATAAAATTATAACCTTGATTCAGGCATCTATACACTATTCATATAGATTCTTGAGGTATGGAACATGATGGTTGGTAAAGGGAATTTTAGGGAAACTCACCTCTTAAAAGTATATATAGGGTGGCTTGGAGGAACAAGAAACTCAAGATATGAGAGAACATTAAGAGGCTGTTGCAAAAATCCAGCTATGTATTGATAAGGGCCTGATTTGAAAACTGACATGGAAAAAAAAAAAATAGAAGGACAAAGTTGGCGGAGGGGAATTGCCATACAGAATGGATTTTACAGAACAAAGAAACTTTTGTGCAACAACTAACTCTGTGTTTCATAAATCTGGATTTTTAGAAATATCTGTATTTTCTAAAGTAAGACATACATTTTCATTATGGTAATTGTCAGTACATTAGTATTCAGACATGTGAAGAAAACAAATACCTAGAAGGCACACTTGAAAGTTCTCAAGATTTATCAAAAGAGAGTCTATTAAGGTTTCCTATGAGAAACAAAAATTGATAAATTTTGCTTTCATTTTTTTCTAGTAAAAAAATGGAATGAATCTTGCCCAAATCTTGGTAAAGAAGTAGCCTAAAGCTACCTAACGAATACTAGAAGAATATACTTCACAGGTAGCAACAAACTAATTTAATCTCAGCTACATTGGCTCTTGCATTTTCCTCCTACATATGTCATCTCCCTCCTACCTCCATACTAAAATATTTTTTTCCCCCTCAGATATTTCCTGTGAAGTAGAGGGATCACAACTAAAAAGAGAAGAGACAATTTTTTGAAAAATAAAATACTCCATACTTCTTTATAGAGTTTGAAGAGGAAAAAGGTTCAGATCACTGGAACTTTTATAAAAGACAGTAAGAATTTACCAATTCTACCTTAAAGCTTCTACTAAAAGAGATGGGTATAAAAATCATATATATATAAATATATTGCCTAATTATCAGCAAGAGCAAAATAATACAAACCTCATCCTTCTTCTATCTCAAGTCAAAATCATGACTGAAGTTAATTTTTCAGAATTTAATTGTTTATATCAAAGACAATCAGTATCTTGAACAACTTGTTTCACCATCTGAACACAATTCTTGTTAGCCCATGAAGTGATATCAACAACTTACTAGTTTACAGTAATCAATAGTTTGAGTTTCTTTACATCTGAATATTATCATTGATCAATATTAATTTCAGTAAGCTTTCACACTAACCAAAAGTACATTTTTCAACTGACCTCCCAATATGATATTTACATTTAAAAGGAAGACTTAATCAGCAACAACAGAATCAATCAATAAAACCAATAGTTCAGGATGATCAGATCAAGAAAGAATTATATAACTTTTGGTAAACTAAAAATACATCTACCTGTACTTTTTACAACTCCTATGTTTACAAGTATATATTTCCTTATTTAAGATTTCACAATACTAAATTAATGATACAAAGGAAAAAAAACTTACTTGGCCATAAAACTATATCAGGAATTCGTTGAAACATTCCTTCCCTGAGCAAAAATATCTCATGAAGACAATGACCTGTTTTGTATTTAAAAAAGAACATGTAAAAACATCTTAAATTACAGGAAATTTTAAAATTAAAAAATAGTGTTTATATAAAGTTGCTTACCATGAGCTCTAAATACTCGATCATCTGCTTCTTGTGAATATGAAATATTAGTTTTTTTAAGATCATGAAGAAAATCTTCATTTACAATAGAAGGAGGTGTATCACTAGGATTTAAGGATGCCTAGAAAATAAAATTGGTTTTTTTGACTTATTTCTAGAAAAATAAATTCTGAATACCTGGTTAGAGACAGTGATTATAAAATGTAACTGAGACAAAAGCATGGAAAAATAACACAGGCACCAACTCTGTGACAATAACAAATTACAAATGGTCTGGTTAATCATATTCTATAACATAAGTAATAGACGACTTATGTTTCCTCTTTTGCATCTTTGGCTCACCTTTCATTATTTTTGAAGATTGCAATCAAGAACAAAGAAGATGGCAAAGTGTCAAATCTTCCATTTTAGATCAAGAAAACTACGGAAAAGCTACTTAACTTTTGTATCATCTACATTTTCACCTGTAGATAAAATTTGCCATTTCTTAGATTTCAATTACTATTTTAAAATGATCAACAAGAAACCTCAAAATAAGTCCATTTTTACAGAACTGTTTTAAAACTCACAACATAATTATAATTTGATACTTAATTTCAACTAACAGGTAATCTGAAAAATAAAATAAATTTTCAACTATGTGACATTGGGCAAGTTGCCCAAATTCTCTGAGCCTTGGCTTCTTCATCTGTTAAATGAGATTATCACCACTAAATTTATATAGCTACCATAAGGAATTAGAAAGGTCAAAATGTGGCAGTTTTTGTGAAAAGCACCAAATATATGCCTACCACAGAGAAAAGCCTGGCCAAATAAAATCTGCTATTAAAAAAAAAAAAGCTATGATACAGTATTTGGAAAAAAGAAAATATAAGAGTATATAAAAGAGGAGCCTGGGTGGCTCAGCTGGTTACACCTCTGACTCCTGATTTCGGCTCAGGTCACGGTCTCGCAGCTCCTGAGACGGAGCCCCACCTCAGTCTGTGCTGTCAGTGCAGAGCCTACTTGGGATTCTCTCTCTCACTCTCTCTGCCCCTTCCCTGCACTTTCTTTCTCTCTCCCTCTCAAGATAAGTAAACATTTAAAAAGATGTATAAAAATTATAGGATATTCACATAGTGTTAGTATCTTATTAAAGATGCTATATTTAATATTCAATTATATAAGGTATATTTATTGAGTGTGTGTGTCATACACTAGGCACTGTTCTAGGCCCCTGAGATGCAACAGTGAGATAACCAGGGAAAATCCTTGACCTCATGGAATTTACATTACAGTGAAGGAAATGACCAGGAAACCCTAACAAAACGTACATTATTATGATTTTGCTGAGTTATTAAAAATTGCAAATGGCTCAAAAACAGGAAAAAGTGCATGGGAAACTGGTGAAAATTCTGAAAATGGTATATAGATTACATCAAAGTCAAAAAAAGTAATTCTAAATAGCCAAAAGAAAGAACTAAGAAAATAAAAAAGATATCTTATAAGAAAAGTTGAAAGAATTTGGTTTCAGAAGGGTAAGAATTAACTTAATATAACTTATTTAGTAGACTGACACGTAACGATGGATTTATAAATAAACCAAACAAGCATTCATTGAATAGCTGTAGTCCTTAATAACATGTTGGATATAGTAGAGAATATAGCATAGGGGCACCTGGATGGCTCAGTCAGTTAAGCATCTGACTCTTGATTTAGGCTCAGGTCACAATCTCACAGCTGTGAGGTTGAGCCCAATATTACAGAGCCTGCTTGGGACTCTCTCTCCTTCTCTCCCCTCCCCCATTCACACACATTCATGTTCTCTCTCTAAATAAATGTAACAAACTTAAAAAAAAGAATATAGTGCAAGCCATAGTCCTTACACTTATGGAACTTACAACCAATTTATAGGGACATGCAGAATACCATGCCATAGCAAATAATAACAATAAATAATGAAAATCATAATAATATAAAGAAATGCTATTTCATTAGTTTGATATGAATATAGTTTAAAACTTTTTTAACCCCAGCTACAGAAAAATGAAATCACATGAACAAACCAAAGTTCGTGGATCACTCATATCTTAATCAAATTTTTACTTTTTTGTAAGTCTTCTAAAATTCTGAAATGTTTTGATAGTAAATGTAACATTACATTTTTATTTCAAAGTATCCTATATTAATCCTGGATTTACTGTCAGTCCATTAAATATCCTAAAATTCATAGCAATTTATCCTTTCTAGCAGTCCCCTCACAGAATTCATTCATTTGCACTTCACTACCACCCTATGAGACATGGAAAACCAGTAAACTTCTTAACAAAAAAATTACAATAAGTGCATTGAACAATTATAACAAATTACAAAAATAAGTCTAACTGATTTAGGATTAAATACATGCATGTGCACACAGAGTTAAGCATATCAGTAATCATTCTCATTGCTTACTTTAGAGGTAGTTTTATGCTCCAGGTTTACTCCAAGGGTATTTTGGATCCAGTCTCTAAAAGTTGGTAAAATCATGCCACTAAGTGGGTACCTAAGATTACAAAGAATATAAAACATTAGAGTAAGGAATCTTCATTTAAATTTGTCTTAAAATTGGCTTCTAGTAATGGTCAAGTAATTCCTACCAAAATGACCCTCCGCATATAACTATAAACTCTGGACATAAACAAAAACAAAACCCAACTCAGTACAGACAGTACAGACAGACAAAAACAAGCAATAATAGGGGTTAAAGGGATGTGATACATTTAGAAAAGTAGGTTTAGAAAACCTTCCAGGTTTAAAAAAATTTTTTAAACAGGTTTTAGCCTGACGGACAGCCCCGGTTGATACCATAAAAGGAAAGACTCCAGTCTTCCTGTCTTGAAGAACCAGGAGGCAATGTTTGCAGAGAACACAACTGTTGGGAAGAGTATAGAGAAATCACAGGAAAGGAGAGAGAGAGTGATGTATGTATAAACTCTCTCCAGATGTCTGGCTGACCCTAAACTATACATCTGTGGAGCAGACTCAAAGCAGTCCAACTAAGTTTAAAAGAACCAGCCATTCACCACCTCAGAGGGAAAGAAATGGGAATTTGAGGAACAGTCAAGTTAATTACTTGATGTTAAAACAAAAAAAGCCTCTTCAGAAGAATATAATGGAATACAGAGTTTCTACAACATACCATTAACAATCTCCAAGATGTATTCCAAAATTACTAGACAAAGACAAACAAGAAAGTGTGATCCATAATCAAGAAAAGGAGCAATTAATAGGGACTGACTCTAAGATGATCCAAGACACGGGAAGTAGCACACAAGCATTTTAAAACAGCTATAACCACGTTAAAGGACAAAATGGAAACTATCTTCCCAGTGAGTTAAGGGAAAAAAAATCTCAGCCGAGAAACAAAAACTATAAAAAGAACAAAATAGAAATTATATAATTGAAACCCTTAAAAATTCACTGGAGGAACATGAAGAGCAGATTGGAGATGTCAGTGAACTTACAGACAGAGCAATATAACATAAACGATCTGAAAAGCAAAAAAAAAAAAAAAAAAAAAAAAGATTGAAAAACACAGAGCTTAAAGGACCTATGGTGTTGGGAGCTGCCTTTGGCTGCCTCAGGCAAGGACATATCGCTCTCCAGGGAGCAACCAAAAAAACAAGATTTACATCTGGAGGCTAGGAGAGTGCATTTCCTGGTCCAGGATTCAGAGACAGTCATACTGAGCCAGACGAAAAAAGCCAAAATGAACAAAAGATCAAAC
>NC_043702.1:53564297-53600668 GCF_006229205.1 Suricata suricatta
GGGCCAAGGAAATAAACAGTATTTAAAGAAATTAATAAGAGAAGAAAGTTTCCAAATTTGATGAAAGATATAAATTTACAGATTCAAGAAGGCCAGAGAACACTGAGAAGATCAATTCAAAGAAACACACTATACACATCATTGTCAAACTGCAATATAGTATATGTGCTGCCAAAGTGAGCACTAAACTGCAATATAAAAAAGAGACAGAGAGAGAGAGCAAGGACAAAAATGTTAAAAGCATCTAGAGAAAAATAACACATTACATACAATGTAATAATAAAAATTATGATTAGCTTCTCATCAGACACAGTGAAATCCCAGAAAGAACTGAACAACATTTAAAAAGTGCTGTTAGGAGGGGTGCCTGGGTGGCTCAGTGAGTTAAGTGTCCAACTTCAGCTAAGGTCATGATCTCATAATCTGTGAGTTTGAGCCTGCGTCGGACTCTGTGCTCGCAGCTCAGAGCCTGGAGCCTGCTCCGGATTCTTTGTCTCCCTCTCTCCCTCTCTCCCTCTTCCCCCCCTCCCCCCCACACACTCTGTCTCTCAAAAATGAATAAACTTTAAAAAAAAAACCTTCTAGAGTGCTTAAGGAAAAGAACGTCAACCTAGAATTCTGTATCTGGTGAAAATATACTTTAAAAATAAAAGTTGAGACATTTTCAGATGAAAACAGAGAATTTGGTGCCAGCAGACCTACAACAAATGCTAAAGTAACTTTCTACAGGTTGAAGGGAAATACAACACTAAATATAAACTGAAATCTTCAAGGCAGAATAAATAATACCAGAAAGAGTAAATATGTGGGTAAATGTAAATGACTATTTTTTAATTTCTTTCAAATGTATGACTTTTAAAAATTATATCACTGTGTGATAGAATTCATGATGTGACAACTATAAAAAGAACAGGGAATAGTAAATAAACCTGTAGATTTGTGAGGTACTTAGATTTTACAGAAGTGGTATAAGAAATTTAAAACACACAGAAGAGCTCTATAGAGCAGGTATAGCATGGATTTGCTACTCAGAGTTTGTTTCCTACATTTTCCATCCTAACCCTTATCTAAATAGTTTATATGAAACATAGACATTATTTTATATACACAAAATATTCTATATTTTATATATATGAGAAGATTGATACAGAAAATTCAAGTGCTTAGAAACCAACTTTTCTGTTTTGGAAATATTTGTCAGAAGTGGCAAAATAGTAAATAGCAATGAGTACTAAAAATAAAGAGATAAAATAAGTATCCATATTTTACTGTATCCTAGATTAGTACAGTGACGAAGGCTAATATGCAAACAGTAATGATCCAATGTATTATAACAGCACTAATGTAACAGTTCTCTGAAAAGACCAGAACAGGCGTACCTAGCTGGCTCAGTTGGAAGAACCAGGGGCTCTTGATCTCAGGGTCATGAGTTTGAGCCCAATGCTGGGTATAGAGATTACTTAAATAAATAAATATTAAAGGAAAAAAAGACCTAAACAACTTTTAAAATGTATATTTAAAAGTAGCACTTTAAAATTTTTAGTTAAACATATAGCATTATCATGTGCCACTGACAGGCACTGTTCTAAGTGTTTTATGTATATTAACTTATAATAATGTTATGAGGTTGGTGTTATTATTCCTATTTTATAGATGAGGAAGGCGAAACAGAGAAATTAAGATGTTAAGTAACTTAATCAAGGCCACATAGCTAGTAAGTTACAAAACCAGGATTTGAAGCAAGTAAATAAATAAGGCTTCAGTCTGTGCTTTTATGCTGCCTTTGGTCTGATTCTTCCCTTACCACCATTTCAAGTGAGATCATTATTGTTTCCTTTTTTAACTTTTTAGAGTTTATTTATTTTTGAGAGATAAAGAGAGACAGAACATAAGCAGGGGAGGGGCAGAGAGAGAGGGAGACACAGAATCTGAAGCAGGCTCCAAGCTCTGAGTAGAGCCTGACGTGAGGCTCGAACGTGGGAGAGCAGAGAGATCATAACCAAGACCAAAGTCAGATGCTTAACCAACTGAGCCACCACCCGGGTGCCCCAAGTGAAATCATTATTCTAAAATACTTTATGATTGATATTTATAAAATGATGGTAGCTATATTCAGAAAATTTTTTCACTAATAATGTTCTTGCAATTTCTTTACTCCTCTCCCCCAAACAGATGATGATGGGACAACCAAATAAAACTACTATATTATGGTTACTTTGTTTTTGTTTGATTTTATAAACATTTTATTTATAAAATATTGAAGTACAACATACATACAAAAATAAAGACAAATAAGGGCATAGTTCAATGAATTTTTACAAAGTAAAGCTCCCATGTAATCAGCATTCACATTCAGAAATAGAACATTTACTAGTACCCCATAAACACTCCCCTCCATACCCCTTTCCAGGCATATCACCTTTCCTGACACCAAAGGAACCACTATCCTGACTGTTAATTTTACAGGGAAATGTTGACTGTTTTTGAACTTTATATACATGAAATCATGTAATATATACTCTTTTGTATTGGCCCTCTTTTGCTCAAATATTATATTTGGGAGATCTATGTTGTTACATGTTGCATTTCATTCATTTCCATGGCTTAATTCCATTGTGTGAATATAACACAATTTTTTTATTCACTGTATTGTCAATAGACAATTCAGTTATTTAGTTTTTGGTGCATGCAGGGACATTCCTGAACTTGTTTTATGAAGAATGTATCATATGTTTCTGACAGATATATAACCAGAGTGGAATTTCCAGGCCATACTCTATGCATAAGTTTAGCTTTAGTAGATGTTGGTAGATAAGTTTTCTGATGTTTACCACTAACAATGATATATCTACATGTTCTACGTCTTCCTCACACTGAATGCTAGAGTTCTTTTTAATGTGAGACATTTTACTGGTAATCTCATAACAATTTGAATTTGAATTTCATTGGTTGTCTATGGGTTTGAGTTTCTATTCATGTGTCTATTGTCCATCTGGATATTCTGTTTTCAATGCCAGTTCATCTTTTGCTCATTTTCCTCTTGGATTACTACTGCTTTCTCACTGATGTATAAGAATTCATATATTCTGGAATCAAGGATGTATGTATTAAGGACATTTGGGTGGCTCAGCTGGTTAAGTGTCTAACTCTTCATTTCGGCTCAGGTCAAGACCTCTCAGTTGTGAGATAAAGCCCCACTTCGGGCTCCACACTAAAAGTGGAGTCTGCCTAAGAGTCTCATTCTCGCTCTCTCTGCTCCTCCCCTAGTCTCTCTCTCTCCCTCCTCTCTCTCTCTCTCTCTCAAAAAAAAAAGGTACGTAGTAAAATTTTTGTTACTCTATGATTTCTTTCATTTTCTTAAAGGAGTCTTTTGATAAAAAGTTTTATATTTTAATATTGTCTAATTTTTTTCCTTTTTAAAAGTTAACACTTTTTTTTCTCTATCTTTTCACAACCTCTGTGAAAGCCATTGTTATTTTTCTAGCCATTTTAGGTTTTAGCTTATATATTTAGATCTATAATCTACCTGGAATTGATCTCTGTATCTTATATGAAGTAACATCAAAATTTATTTTTTTCCAAGATGATAGTTTAAGTGGTCCCATAGCCATTTTTATTTCTCTTTTGTGTGTGTGTGTGTGTGTGTGTGTGTGTGTGTGTGTTTAAATGGAGAAAAGAAGAAACACTCTAGTAGTCACTATCTATTCCAGATCAAAAAATAAATAGTGACAACATATCAGAATAAACTATAAATTGGTCTTAACATCTACATCAGGCAAGTTATTTAAAAAGTTCAAACTGTGATATGTTTGCTCAAGATTATTCCCACTGAATTCATTGGAGTTTGAGTAATGGCAAAAGCATTTAGCAACTAGCCTCAATAGATTACTTTGATTTTACAAAGCCAAATTTAAAAAACCAGTGGCAATATATAAACTCTGTACCAAAATTAAATATATGTTTATAATAATGCAGAATTCAGTATTAAAAGAACTGATATTGGGCCCCATCCAAAAGAATGTTAAATTGGAAGTGACAAAAAGCACACATTTTACCCAGGTAATTTTAAGTTACACTGCATGGGTTGGATGTATGTTACATAACAAAAATCCTATCCAAAATTCTCAAATCAGTCTTACTTTTAAATTATCATTTTTTGTTTCTTTCCAAATTTTATTTAAATTCAAGTTAGCTAACATCCAGCATAGTCTTGGTTTCAGGAGTAGAATTTAGTGATTCCCTTACATATAACACCCAGTGCTCATCACAGGCACCCTCCTCAATGCCCATCACCCATTTAGCCCACCCCCTACCCACCTCCCCTCCAGCAACCCTCAGTTTGTTCTCTATAGTTAATAGTCTCTTACGGTTTGCCTTTCTCTATGATTTTATTTTTTATTTATTTGTTTTTTAAAAGAAAAAGCACATAAGCGGGGGTGAGGGGCAGAGGAAGAGAGAGAATCCCAAGCAGCCTCTACGGTCAGCACAGAGCCTGACACAGGGCTTGATCCCAAAACCCAAGGATCATGACAAATCAAAAACTGGACACTCAATTTAATGACCCACCATGTCTGTTTTTATGTCATTTTATTTTTTCATCCCTTCCTCTATATTCATGTTTTTTTTAAATTTCACGTAGGAGTGAAATCATACGGTATTTATTTTGCTCTGACTTACTTTGCTTACCATAATACACTAGTTTCAGCCACTTCATTGCAAAATGACACGATTTTGTTCTTTTTGATGGCTGAGTAATATTCTATCATATGTACGGATATGTGTATATACATATATACACACACCACATCTTTATCCATTCATCAGTCAATGGACATTTGGGCTCTTTGTTGTTGATAGTGCTGTCATAAACACTGGGGTACATGTGCCCCCTTCCAATCAGTATTTCTGTATCCTTTAGATAAATACCTAGTAGTACAATTGCTGGGTCAAAGGGCAGTTCAATATTTAACTTTCTGAGAAATCCACACTGTTTTTCAGCTGTACAAGTTTGCATTCCCACCAACAGTGGTAAGAGGGGTTCAAATCAGTCTTTACATAAACATTAACAAAACAAATATGAGAGGGAAAGGAAAAAAACATAAAAAACACATATGTTTTAATTAGATAAGTTTCTTTTTATGTTAAAAAAAATCACAAGTGCTAAAAATCAAACTGAACTGGTATGGTTGAAGTATTATGTTTTTCATAAATCTAAAGAAATTGGAATGGAAGAAAGTATAGGACTCATAGCTAAAACAACTAAAGATAGTCATTCAGCATATAAAATTTCTTTCATTTCAGCAGAGGTAAGAGTACAAATTCTAGAAAGCTTGTTACAATAGCTATGCCACTATATGTTAGTTATGTCCTACGAAAAGACCAATTTGGAACTATTAAGTTTTAATGCTGAATTTTTATACGTTAAATGTACAATTAATGTGAGTGCCTGTAATTCATGACAGAATCAGACCTTTGTGAATCCCTTAATTCACAAATAACATTACCCATAAAATAAAAAGGTGACCACCTTCAAGATACTTGAATTACGGGTATTGGTGTTACTGTTGTGTGTAAAATTTAAAACTACATTCTACCAATAAGATAAACACAATATACTTCTACATCTGAATGCATAGTATTTCAGACTTTGAAGAAGTATCTTGCATAGCAGAATAGTCTATTTATGATTTTGCTCCATTAACTACAATTCCAGCACAAAACATACAAGAGATCCATGTCAGAATGTAAATTTTCTATTGTATTTTTTCTCGCATCTAATGCCCTAGGATTTGAAAAACAGTAAAAGAAGCCTGACTTCATAACTGTAAGCATTGCATACTGCCAAGGGCTCACAAAAGATCATGAAGTAAAAATGAAAACTTTGAAATCAAAGAAGTAAATGGACTGAAAATAAAGATTATAAGAAAAGTTAAAAGAATTATAAGTATTTAACTGAAGAAACAGCTATGGAATAACTTGAATTTTACAGTAAAATAATTTAGAGTTAGATCCAGAACTATAAACAAGCATAAAAATTCATATAAGACTATATTGAGCATTGCAAGGCACACAGAATTAATATTGTAACTTCAGTTCTTAAGAAACTTACAATCTAGTTTAGTCAAAGCTACAAAGACACTTAATTGACAGAATAAATATATGGGCAAAAGAAACATGAAACTTTCGCCAGAAATGTGATAAGAGGAAAGCCAGGTGCCTATACCAGTTATTGAAACAGGGAGACTCATAAATGAATCTTTACTCATGGTTGAAGATTATTTGAAAACTTTAAGAAATGGTTCTTGTCGGGGAGCCTGGGTAGCTCAGTAGGTTAACCATCCAACTTTGGCTCAGGTCATGATCTCACAGCTCATGGGTTCAAGTCCTGCAGTGGGCTCTGTGTTGACAGCTCAGAGAATGGAGCCTACTTCAGATTCTGTCTCCCTCTCCCTGTGCCCCTCCCCCACTCACAGTTCTGTCTCTGTCTCCTTCAAAATTAAATAAAAATTAAAAAAAAAAAAGAAATGGTTCTTGTAAAATATAAGGTGGGATCAACTCACCACCTTTCCTCAGGACAAAGCTGAACTATACTGTAGAAGATCTAGAATCAGGGGAGCTTATAAGACCAAAGAAATCACTGTATGGAAAGAAAATTCTGTGAATATAAATATTTAAGAATGAAGGGCACATCAGGATTATTGTAACTAAAGACAAAGTACTCTCACTCTGCGGCAGTGCACAGAGGCAGCAAAATATTAGTACACACAACTCTCTACCGCAGAGTGAGTTCCACAATTGCTAAGCCATTTTAAAGTCCTTTATAATCAAATAAAACTTTAATACCACTGAAAATATAAACTACAACAAACCCAAATTCTCTCCATTTAAACACTAACTTGTGCTTTGTAAGCACCAATTAATGTATAATACCTTTAAAGTCGAAGAAAAATGACACTTTTCAAAAATTTTAGTTTGTAGAAATCTACAGCATTAGCTCTGAAGTATTGCCTTCTGCTGCTTAAACCCATGAGGACTCAATTCATCAACGTCTAGAATGAGTAAGAATAACAAGACTATAAATCTAAGGATTTAGGGGTGCCTGGGTGGCTCAGTCAGTTAAGCCTCAGACCCTTGATTTCAGCTCAAGTCATGACCTCATAGTTCGAGCCCTCATGGGGTTCTGTGCTGACAGTGCAGAGCAGGCTTGGGGCTCCCTCTCTTTCCCTCTCTCTCTGACACCGCCCCCCCCACACCAAATAAATATATAAACTTAAAAAAAAAAACTCTAAAGATTTATAAACTCACAAATTACAAATAGGTTCAGAAGATAAGGCTGTGTTCAGGAAAATCTGATTTTTCCTCAAGTTCTAGAACAGCTTATAATAATTGCTTCTTTGGCTGGGTTTGAAATGTCAATGTTACCTTCCCCAAACTACATACAATCAATCACATTTGCTTATAAAAAGGTCTTTCCTGAGAAGCCTGGTTGGTTCAGCCAACTTCAGCTCAGGTCATGATCTCACAGTTGGTGGGTTTGAGCCCCGTGTCAGGCTCTGTGCTGGAGCCCGCTTCTGATTGATTCTGTGTCTCCCTCTCTCTCTGACTCTCCCCCATTCATGCTATGTCTCTCTCTCTCTCTCTCTCTCTCTCTCTCTCTCTCTCTCTCAAAAATAAATAAAATGTTAAAAAAAATTTTTAATAAAAAAATAAAATGTCTTTCCTTTCCAATGTCATTGGATCAGAAATAAGAGACTCCCCTTAAATTTTCATTAAAACTCACTCTTGTTTTCTGGCACCTAAGAATTCTCCCTGCCTCCCAGCTCTGTTTTATTTCTTTCTTGGTATTTTATCTATGTTTTCTATGTAGTTATAGAGAGCAGAGAGTCTGTATTTGATCAGTTCAGATTTCAAATCAGTATTTTCTTATAACTCATCCTTTCTAGTCACAAATTCCATTTTCTCTTTGGAGAATATCACAACCTCCTTTTGCTTCTGCTCTGTGCCTTTCACTGGAAAAACAGGAATTTTTGTCACAGGGCAATTTTTTACAAGATGACTGTGCTAGTGTATAGCGGTAGATAAGTGTTCCCAGAGTTTGGAGAGAAAACAAGACCAATACGATGGATGAGTATGGTTATCTACAGAAGCACAATACAATAGAAACAGCACAAGAATGAAGCTTAAAAATGCTTGGGTTTCACTCCTAGTTTTCCACTGAGCAGGTGAGGTCACGTAAGCTATTTAGCCTCTCTCACCCTCAATCCCCTAATCATTTCTAAGAAAATACCACTACCCATCTTAGGGTTTTTTAAAGATAATTCAGTAGGCATTCAATTAAGTAATAGCTATTATTATCTTAAAGAATGTTTGTAAATGTTTTCTGATAAAAAATCAGAGAAATCTAATTCAACCATTATCCCTAGGAAACTAGACTAGTTTTACAAAAAACTATGATCCAATTAATTATCCTCTGTGGTAATAGTACTTCTGGCTGCACTAAAATGGGAATAACTATTATTTAGTTATTGGTTTTAGTTATTAAATAGTTTATGTAGGACATATTTAATCCTAGAGCATTTAAATGCCATTGCTGTATTTGGAGAGCTACTCTCTGGATGAGTCTTGATGAGGAGCAAAGGCTTCCCTCCACTAAAGCAAATGTACCTGACACTTACTGGTCTCCCTTATAAGGCTCTGCCAGTCGGATGCACCCAATTCTATTCCCCTCTATCCCACTGGAGCCGCTCAGAAGTTAATGCAAAGAAAGAGACCTTTAAGGATTTCATTCTGGTTAGAATGGCAGCAGCAGAAATATTCCAAAGTCTGATGCCAAACAAATAAAATTCTCTGGTTCTATTATAACCTGGATAAAAATCTCTCTTAAGACCACGCAATCTCCTTAGTTCTTAATCTATGCTCTCTAAACAATATCTGAATTACAAATTTTACAAATTATAAATTTCTGATATTACGTGTTTGTACTCACTGTCCTTCCAAAACGATTTTAATAGACAAACCCAAAACACCAACTTTCAAAGGATTGGTTCTTAAAATCAGCTAAGAACTTACTTTACAATTCTGTCTGCATCTGGAACAGTAACAATACAAATATTCTTTAGAATTCTTATAAACACATTCCCCAAAACATTTCAGAAATGTGAAAGTTATCACACAAATGATTGTTCTTTCTTCACCACTTCTTCCCTAATGTATCTCAGAAAATTAAAAAAATACTATTTATATTCACAAAGACCTAAAATCGTTCATTATCCATAATAACCCACACCTAGAAGTAAATTTCCAGTCTCTTTTAAAAAATTTTTTAAGTTTACTTATTTATTTTGAGAGAGACAGAGACAGTGTAAGTGGGGGAGGGGCAGAGATAGGGAGGGAGGGAAAGAATCTTAAGCAGGCTACATGCTGCCAGTGCAGAGCCTGACACAAGGTTTGAACTCAAGAAACCGCAAGATCATGACCCGAGCTGAAACCAAGAATCAGATGCTTAACTGACTGAGCCACCCAGGTGCCCCTAAATTCCCAGTCTTAGACAGGGAGTTACTTTAAACAAGTCAGTGGCATGGAGGTTGGGTGGTAAAAAGATCATAGTCCTCTTTGGATCCTGATTCAAACTACCTACCCATAAAATGGCATTTTTAAGATATCAGGGGAAACATGGACTGGATAATCAAATACTATAAAACTTATCTTGTTTGGGGGAGTATGATAATGATATTACTATGATTAGCTAATTTTTTTTTAAAGGCAACCTATGTAAATATTTAGAAGTGACACAAAGGAATTTAAAATACTACCAAAAAAGAAGGAGTAATTATGTCAAAATGTTGATAGCTTTATTTACTTTTTTTTAATGTTTATTTTTGAGAGAAAGACAGAGTGCAAGCAAGGGAAGGAGACACAGAATCCAAAGCAGGCTCCAAGCTCTCAGCCATCAGCACAGAGCCCAACACAGAGCTCAAACCCATAAACCATGAGATCATGACCTGAGCCAAAGTCAAATGGTTTACCGACTGAGCCGCCCAGGCGCCCCAAAATGTTGATAACTTTAAACTGAGGAAGGAGTCATATTATCCTCTCTATGTATGTCTATTATTTAACATGACATACATTTGTTATTTATGTTTAAAATTTTTTATAGAGAGAACAAAAGAAACAAAAGAATAAACCAACCAGTTACCTTTTCCCAGTCAACTCAACTTGGCCTTTCTTATTGAAGAAGAACTTGGAATCATTATATCCCCATCCATTCCATTTCATAACTTCTTGCCTAATAATAATAAAAAAAACATAAATTAGACCTATGCTAAACATCTCAAAACTGAACAGTATGTCATTGATATTAATTTCCACAATCATTTAAAAGACCTCATCCCACTAATAGTATATCAGTTTAAGATTATGTATCAAAATGTCTACATATTAATATTTCTAAATACAGAATCATCTAAATACAGAATCATGATAAGCAGCACCTGCTTCACAAAGGGCAACAACTAAATTTAATAAATTCAAAGGAGTAAGAAGGAACAAGGAAGAAAAATATAATTAGAGTACAAATATGCTTCATGTTGTATATGTTATTAGTTTACATAATAGGCCACCCTAAAAACTTCTGCAATTAAATTAAAACTCACTTGAATAGGAAGCAAATTTTTGCATATATTAGAAAAATCACAATTAATCTGCTATGATGAAAAGATCAATGTACAGAATAAGTTCACTAATGACACCACTAATAGTAGACACAGACCAAAAAATCTGAGAGATGCGTTCACAAACATTCGAAATCCTTCAACTTCCATGTAACTACCAATCTCTACCTTGACCTACATATTAACATAACAGTTAATGACTATATCAGTTTTTAGTATTCCAAAACAATACGGTATTTTAAATTTCTGTCTTAAAAATCATTTTCACCAAAATCAATGATTCATTCAATTCTGAATATTACATAAGGTCTGGGCTGTGCAGAACACAATAAGCAGCCTCACCAAAGTACTCTGTCAGCATTTATTGTTAATGTTGTTGTTTTAGCATGGTGCTCTAGTATATCGGGGCTACTGAAATAAACTGATGAATCTTCTTGCAAATTCAATTATGCAGTCTATGATGAAGAAAAGAAAACTCTTCTCTACACAGAAAATTATTTGCTGCATTAAAATTTCAAAATAGAGATGCCTGGGGGGGCTCAGTCAGTTAAGCATCCAATTTCAGTTCAGGCCATGATCTCGCGGTTCAAGGGTTCGACTCCCGCATCAGCCTATTTTTGGGCTCTGTGCCGACAGCTCAGAGCTTGGAGTCTGCTTCAGATTTTGTGTCTCCCTCCCTCTCTGACCTTCCCTCACTCGAGCTCTGTCTCTCTCTCTCTCTCTCTCAAAAATAAACAAACATTAAAAAATAAAAATTCAAAATCCATCACGAGAAAAAAATCTGTAAGTATGTGTAGTGATGGATGTTAACTAGACTTACTGTGGTGATCATTTCACAATATATACAAATTTTAAGTCATTATGTGGTACACCTGAAATTAATTACAGGTCAATTATATCTCAGTTTTTTTTAATGTAAAAATAAACAAAGATTTACTCATTAGAAAGCATTTTAATTCTCCATAATTCCCAAGGAAGAAAATGACAACTGACAAGCAAATTTTTTATTACAATCATTTAATTCTTCATCCAATTCAAAGGCTTTTCAAAGAAGTAGAACACTAACATAACACAACTGAACCAAGTAAAGGCCATTAATTGGTCTCCATGTACACATAAAATTAAGAAAAAGAGATCAGGCACAATCTCTTTAACACTAAAGTTTGCTATCAATAAAAACTATAGTACCTATATAAAAACAACTATTCAAATATATCTCAAGAGTATCAATCCAGAGACTGGATTTGTAGATGATTCTGTTATGAACTGTTGCCCAATATTTTCTTCTAATTTTACATTCCTACCTCATTGTAGAGGGAACAGCTTTGGAAACATCTCTACAGAAAAACCTCATGGCTAGGTATCACCACTCACATACCCACTTTCTTAAGATTACGTTTTCTATAAACTGAGTAAGATGTCATCTGGTTTACCTTTTTCATAATTCTCTTCACTTTTATGAAGTATAATTTACTTAATATTATACTAGATTTCCATAATAATTTACATGAGAAGGATTATATATATGTACATTTTAATTAACATCTTCATTTGATATATTATAATATGTGCATAAATTTTTATTTGTCAAATGCATTTTATTAGTGAATTTAAACATTTGTCACGAAGTCTGTACTGTCTAAAACAAGAGTTTGGTGCTACACAAAATAAATGCAAAAATATAAATAAATATAAAAAATATTTTTTCCTTTGTTATTACAATCAGTAGGCAATGGGAAATTATTTCAGTACAGATGTTGAATTTGGCATGTTTACATAATTTAACAATGAGAATCCTTTTCCTTAAAATTGTTTAGAATTTTAAAAAATTATTCCCATCTGGCCTCAAAGTAAAAGTGAAACCTGATTACATGTGTTCACTCTTAGCATTGCACAAGAAAAATAAATCAAGGGAAGCAGGAAATATCTGCTGCTGTGCACTCAAAAATGAAAAGATTTACATTCTGAAGAATCACTGGCCTTAAATTTTCAGTTGGGTAATATCCTAAAGAAGTCCCACGTTTTCAACCATAGGCCTATGATATGGGCTTCCCATATTTATACCAACTTCCCAGAAGTTGAGATGCAGGCATTTTGAATCCACTTGTGCCCCACCACACCAAAAGAGTGCTATGTTGCTTGAAATAGTATATATTTAAAATCTAGGTTACCCTAAAATCAATCTTCTGATGTCTTCAAGTCCCCATGTGTTAAATAAAAAAGTAGACGACCTTCCCAAGTTTTAAACTTTTGTACACAAGTATCTCTTCAAATTACTAATATATTTGATGACAGTTAAACACAACTAATGTGATTACATTAAACTTGCAAAATAACTTCTTATAGAGAAAATATAATGAGTAACTTGAAGGGCATTACAGCATTAACACTTTAAAAGTAAAACCTTACACAATCACAGAATTCTAAAACTAAAAAAATCCTTAGAAATTACCCAGTTCAACTGCTCATTTTTCAGGTGAAGAAACGTGTGCCCAGAAAAGCTCTCATGATTACACAGCTAAGCTAGTTGTAAGCATCAGAAAGTGAACCCCCAGTCTTCTGATTCTTCGTCTTTAGAGAGGAAATATCTGAAACCCACCAAGTCATGTCCTCAAGTAACCAAAATGATTTAAAGGAACCCTTTTTCCTTGACATCAGTATTTTTCAAAGCACTATTACATGGTATTATTATAGTCATTCTTCTGCACTTGACCTTAAGGGAAACATGTAAAAATCAAGGACTATGGTTATGTCAGGAACCCCAGTGCCCTTACTTTCTTTATGTATAGTATAATGAATCTGGCATTCCGAATAATGATCCCAAAGCATGGCAAGTACTAAAATGAGGAATGATCAAAGAATGATCAACATTCAATAAGATTCAAATAAAAAGATTCAATTTTCCACTGACCCCAAAGATCAATTAACCAGACTGATCCCTCAGACTTTCCAATTCTTACAGCCAACTTTACACCAAATTCAATGTCTTGAAAATACAAGACCCTTCCTCTTGCCAAGAAAAAAACTACGTCGGATCGATTTTATTAAATGAAAAAAATAAAACAAATGTTTTACACATTTACATATCTGACCACAGTACCAGACGGTGAAGAAGCACTTTGTACTAGCTGGCATAACAAAAGAAAATGGAGACATAATGTAGCATCATGTATACACAAGGTGGCAGTATTCTCCCATGATATATATATTCAGTATTCTGCATTTCCCAATGCTGCTGTTTGTACAATTTTTAACCTAAGTATTTAGAGTTAGCATTATTATTATGAAAACCAGAGATCTTTCTTATATTGGGAGATGTTCACTTTTAAGTCCCCATATATACATACATTACTACTCCTCTAATACTAATAAATTTCAAGCATTCTGATATAAATGCATGGTTTCTATCACCACTATTTATATTTATATTTTTCATTAGAAAATATGGAAAAAGAAAATGTGTTTTAAACTAATTTTATTTTGGTCCAGCAGTAAAAAACTTAGCTAAGTTATAACTTAAAAATTTTTTTTCCAAAATAATTCTAATAAAATTCGAATAAAAGATACTTTACTACTTAGTTCCCATGAAAATCAAAATTTTATCTATCATTTCCAATTTAAACAATGAGCTTTTAGAAAATAAAAACTGAAGTATGAAACTTAAGTCTCAATGCTGGATTTCTAACAAACCATGCTCAGCATCAGATAAATTCAAATTAATCCCGCATGTAGTATAATATGTATACGTTAAAAATTTTCAATCTTTCAGGATTTTTTGAACTAATTAAAAATCCTTATTATCAGGTTGTGTGCTTAATTACCTTATGACCAAGATAACCTAAAGGAAATCATGAAAGTGAAGTAAAAAGAGTTGAGATGCCAAGATTTGATCAACAAATATATCCCTGAAAAGATCTTTTATAAAAAACATCCCTATAAATAATAATCCTACTAACTTCTTTTATTAAAAAAAAATATTAAAGCTGAGTTACCATTAGAAATATAAAGGCCTAGTGAGGAAAAAAAAAAAACCTATGGAACACGATCTAATTCTAAGTTTAATTTATATGTACATGTTTTAAAAGAAATTTAAATATCATATCTATTCTACAAGTCCTACAAAATTATTTCTAAAAACTCAATAGCAAAACTATGTAAAACTATTTACAATGCTTACTGCCTCAATCTAACTAATTCTCTTTTGTTAATATAAGTAGTTTAGTTATAAGTATAATAATTTATGTATACTATAAGAGAAATTCCATTTACCAAAAAAAATTGAAAAAAAATTTTTTTAAAGACATGGATAGGGGCACCTGGGTGGCTCAGACGATTAAGCTTCGATTTCTGTCTCTGATCATGATCTTACAGGTTCGTGAGTTCAAGCCCCACATCCGGCTCCACACTTAAGCCTGCTTGGTATTCTTTCTTTCTCTCTCTCTCTCTCTCTCTCTCTCTCTCTCTCGTCCCCCCATCTCTTTCAGGAGAGAGATAAAGAATAAATAAAATTTTTTTTAAATTTAAAAAATAAAAAAGACATGGATAAAGTACCAACACTTAACACTGCTACAAAATCTCATGACTCCAAGACTATTAAAACAACTTAGAAAACAGATGTCATCAGGCTTTGATAGCTTGATACTATCAAACATCTGAATCACAGAATATTTCCTTTTGCCCGAATATAAAACTCACCAAGGCAACTCTTCTGATTATACTTTATTTTCTACCAAGAAAAAGTGGCCAACTGAAATGGCCCAGTTTGATAATTTTGTTTTTTCACCATGAATTACTCTATTGGCATTCTAATTAACCTTGGTCACTACTGAAGATAGTTTACACAAGTCAGACCATCTGAATATGATGGACTCCGGGACCCTGACAAGATCAGGCTTCTGGACAGTTCAACAAGATAATATCCCTGCTCTCTAGATAGTATACCTACTTCAAGCTTCATGAATTTCAATCTTCCTTCCATATCCTCATTATAAGTTTTAAATCTCTAGTTGCTGTAACAAAAATTTGGCCCCTCCACATGATAAATTAACTTTCTAGTTTCTTCCAATGTAATAGTGTAAAATGGATTAAATATAAGATTTATAACAGCGAACGTTGTTAGCAAGAACATGGAGAGACCCAAACACATTACTGATAAACTACTCCATGGTCAATCATGAGCTAAGTTTTCATAGGTAATGCCATTTCTATGGCCCAGCTATACAACTCCCGGGTTTATATTCAGGAGGAATTCACAGATAGTTCCAAAAGAGAACAACGTTGATATATTCTCTGGAGCATTACTTGTAAGAATAGCTAGAGACATCACTAAAGGAATTGGTAAGTGTTAATTCTGTCAAAGAATATGCAGCAACTGGGGCACCTGGGTGACACGGTTGAGCGTCCAACTTCAGCTCAGGTCATGATCTCGCAGTTCATGAGTTCGAGTCCCATGTCGGGCTCTGTGCTGACAGCTCCGTCCCTGGAGCCTGTTTCGGATTCTGTGTCTTCCTCTCTCTCTCTCTGTCCCTCCCCCACTCATGCTCTGTCTTTCTCTCTCAAAAATAAATAAACACTAAAAAAAAAAAAAGAATACACAGCAACTAAAAGCAATAAGAGAGATACATATACAGAAACATGAATAGGCTTTTTAAATAGCAGAAAACACAAAAGGAGAAAACAGTTAAAAGATCTATAACATACTATTTTTTTTTAGTTCATGGCATTTGTCTGTGAACAAATGAGGCCTTTTATTTTTGTTTTCTCCATCTCTGATTTCTAATTCTATCTGCCCCCTTCCATGGGCATCCATAAATGTTCTCGAATATATGTGTAAAATATGTAGTGTTACTTTGTGTATTGTAATTTGATTAAACAGTGTTATGCTACTTTATTAGCATTTTATTAATAGTATTATATTATTATGAAAATACCATGGACTAAAAAAGTATGATTATCGCAAATTTGTGTCTGAAGCAAATACACTGTTCACTGCCCTTGAATCTCAGTGCAGTTTCTCTTTAAGAAAACAGTTCTTTCCTTAACAGATACATAGATATTCCATGATGGTTTATTATGAAACCCACTGATGGATTTCTAAGCAAGCCCCACAAATTTTTTTAAATAAGAGAATTCCATTCAGAATGAATCTGCTTCAAATATTCAGCAAACTAAAGATATAATTAACTTGGCTACAGTCAACTCTTTAGAGTTCACAAGAAACTGGTACTTCTCTGAAGAGGAAAAATTTCAAAACCTGAATTCAAGGGCCAAAAATTGTGTTCCCAAGGTTGAAATCCTATCACACCTGCTATGAATCAATAAATGGAAGGAAAGAAATGTATAGGTATGGGGGATGGGTGGGTAGGAATCTTATAGACAGAGGCACAAAGAATCAAAGAAGCAAAGTAGAAAGAAGGGAGGTCTGGGGCAAATAAGGCCAGGCCAGACTTACCTCTTGGCAGAATACTCTGGCACTCACTACTCACTGAGGCTCCTGGGATGACTTCCCTTACCCCCAATCTTTCTTCACACACACCAAATTCTAACTGGAAATTCATTATTGTTTGAAAAATCTCTTTGAAAAACAAATTCCAAGTATTTTGTGCTAGAGCAGACATGCTATATAAGCACATACTCCCAAAAGCCTGGTATTCCAAAGACCAGAAAGACACAACTATCCTGTCTTTTACCTCCATGTCTTAGTCTATGTAATGAGTAAAACAGTACTAATTAGTATCAGGAAATTGTCTTGGCAAAAGACAGAAAATAAGGATGTACATTTCCCTTGACCGTGTGATCTCCCTGATCTAGACTTTAAATTTCATGTTTCATTCCCTCCACTGTCCACTTGTAATCTAATCAATATGGCAATTTAGGCAGAGAATTCCAGACTGTCTACCACAGCTGGGAAAATGCCAATTCGCTTTTATTGCTTCCCTCCCTGCTTGCTAGTAATTGAAATAAGAATCATATCACAAGCTTATTGAATTAACCAATCTGTAGGTGACCAAAGACCATTTCTGGTACAGTCTTACATTTCTGCAAATAAGAAACATGAATGTCTCCATAAGTCTATATGCCATTTTAAAACAGAAACCAGCCCTCTGAGTTCCCTTTTTCAGCTGTCTTCTAGGGTACAACCCAATAATCTGGACCAGACCCTAAAAAAGCAAGACTAAAATCTATATCTCCTTGGTATACATAGTATTCTTGTAACAAGTGTTTTTGGGGTTTTTTTTGTTTGTTTGTTTTCACTTAATAGTAAGCAGCAGCCCCTTCTACTTTAAATGACAGGTAGTTGGAATTTTTGCCTTTGCTTCTGGCAAAGCCACAGGGAAAAAAAGAACCCCACAAAAGTTTGGAGGGAGAAAGAAAAATATATTAAAATCAAAGTCCAATCACAATTATAACTGAGATTTCCAAACATCGTGGGAGTACAAAAATCACCTTGGGTACTCATTTTAAAAGCAGAGTTCTGGATTGTCATTCTTGACCTAGCCAATGATTAGAACTTTTGAGAGTGAGGTCTCAGAATCTAAACATTTCAAACAAGCGTGGCCAGAAAACTGTGATGCAGGTCATCCAAAGACCATAACTGTGCAAGCACTGCCTTGAGGCACGAGGTCAAGTTGACAGCAGAAGCCTCACCTGTTGAATAGCCACAGATAGAGAGCCTTAATGTAAATGGTTTATCAAGTTACTCCCACCCCAACTCTATGAAAATCAGAAGGGACTGGAACTGCAGGGAGAAGGGAACAACTCTAAATTCACTCACTATACAACAGGATGGACCAGTGTGGAGTTCTGCGACAAAAAAAACAGGACAGCAAGAGGGCAAAGTGAGAACACTCTGCATGTGGGAGACAGGGGAAAGACTGTAACAGGAAATGTTGATTCGGTTTCCATGACAACAGAGGTAACTGGGTGAGTACCCAAATTTTAAAAAGGATTATCATGTAAGGGGAAATGAAGGCTATGTAGATAATACTTTCTGGTCCAAATTTTAAGAAAGTCACTCTGTTATGGAAATGTTCCTAGTTTATACACATTAAAAAGTTTACAAAACTAGAAAGACAATGGTTTACCAAATAATTTGTCTTTAGCACAATTATGTTTATTCAAATTCCAATATATGTGTTCACCAAGGTCACACACCAAGTAGAGCCAAGGAGAGGTGCATGTGCCAAGCAGCACAATGGTGACCATTGTGTGTGTGATACTGTCAATCAGCCCACCCTGCAGTATAAGAAATTGCCAATTCTCTTCATTCTTTGGGTTCTTCCTTTTCTCCCTAACACATATGGTGGTATGTATTAGAAACTTGTTCTCAATATTATTTGTTTGTTTAAGTAGGCTCCACATTGGGGATGAACACGAGGCTTGAACTCACAGCCTTGAGATCAAGACCTGACCTGAGAAAAGAGTCTAACACTTCACCAACTGAGCCACCCAGACACCTCAATTACAGGCTTTATTTTAAAGCCTATTTTGTCTGATATAAATATTGCTACCCCAGCTTTCATTTGCTTCCATTTCAATGGTGAATGGTTTTTTTTCGTCCCTTCACTTTTGATTGGCATGTGTGTTTAAGTCTGAAGGAAGTCTCTTGCAGGTAGCATATAGATGAGTCTTGTTTTTTTATCCATTTAACAACCTTATGTCTTTTCTTTTTTTTTAATTTAAAAAACTTAAAAAATTCCAGCATACTTCACTTTGTCTTTTGTTTGGAGCATTTAATCCATTTACATTTAAAGTAATTTTTTTTTTGAAAGAGAGAGAGAATTATGTACATGTCCAAGTGAGGGAAGGGCAAAGGAAAAGGAAGACAGAGAGTCTCAAGCAAGCTCCATGTCCAGTGCAGAGCCCAAAGTGGGGCTCTATCTCATGACCATGAGATCATGACCATGAAACCATGACACTGAACTCACTGAGCCATCCAGGTGCCCTTACATTGAAAGTATTTATTGATAGGTATGTACTTATTGCCATTTTATTACTTGCTTTATGGTTGATTTTGTAGGTCTTCTCTGTTCCTTTTTTCTTTCATTCTCTTCCCTTGTGTTTTAAGCTTTCTTTAGTGTTATGTTTGAATTACTTTATCTTTATTTTTTGTGTATCTATTAAAGGTTTTGATTTGTGGTTACCATTTAGGTTTATATATAAGATCTTTTATGTGTAGCAGTCTATGTTAAGTTGATGGTTGTTTAAGTTTGAACCCATTCTAGAAGCAGTAAATTTTACTCCTCCCTGCACATTTTATGTATATGATGCTATACATCCTTTTATTTTGCAAGACCCTTGATAGATTTATGTAGATATAATTGACTTAACTGCTTTTGTGCTATAACCTCCATAGTGGTTTTATAAATTATTAATCTACTTTTATTATATGTTATCATTTGCCTGTGAATTTTTTCCTGTTTATAATTCTTACTACTCATTATGGCCTTTTTTTCCACTCCAAGAATTCCCTTTAATCATTCACCCTGATCAAGGGATACAAGGGTGGTCCAATATTTTCAAATCAATCAACATGATATATCACATTAACAAGAGAAAGAATAAAAATCATATGATCATCTCAATAGATGCAAATAAAAGTATCTGACAATTTACAATATCCAGTCATGATAAAAACTCTCAATAAAATAGGTTTAGAGAGAACATACCTCAACATTATAAAGTCCATATATGGAAAAACTCACAACTGACATGATCCTCATGAGGAAAAACTGAGAGCTTTTCCTTTAAGATCAGGAAAAAGACAAGGATGTCCATGTCCACTCTTACCATTATTTTTATTCTACATAGTACTAAAAACCCTAGGCATTGCTGAAAGCCCAGCAATCAGACAATGAAGAGAAATAAAAGGCATCCACATTGGTAAGGAAGAAGCAAAACTTCCACTGTTTGCAGATGACATGATAACATATATAGAAAACACTCAAGTGCCACCTGGGTGGTGCATTCAGTTAAGTGGCTAACTCTTGATTTCGGCTCTGGTCATGACCTCTGGTTCATGGGTTCAAGCCCTACATCTGGCTCTGCACTGACAGTGTGGAGCCTGCTTGAGATTTTCTATCTCCCTTTCTCTCTGCCTACCCCTACTCACTTGTTTTCTCTCGTTCTCTCTCTCTCAAAAATAAAAATTAAAAAATAAACATTAAAAAAACTCAAGATTCCACCAAAATAAATGAATTCAGTCAAGTCACAGAATTAAAAATAAAACCTGTTGCAATTCTATACACTGATAATAAAGTAACAGAAAGAAAAATTAAGAAAACAATCCTATTTACAATTACACTAAGAAGAATAAAATGCCCAGGAATAAACTTAACTAAGGAAGTGAAAGACCTGTACTCCTAAAACTATAAAACACTGGTGAACAAAATTAAAGATGACACAAAACAAGTAGAAAGATATTCCATGTTCAGGGACTGGAAGAGCCAATATTTTTTAAATGCCCATACCACCCAAAGCAATCTACAGATTCAATATAATCCCTATCAAAATACCAACAGTTTTTTTTTTAATTTTAATGTTTATTTACTTTTGAGAGGAAAGAGACAGAGCATAAGTTGGGGAGGGTCAAAGAGAGAGGGAGACAGCAGCTTCCAGGCTGAGGGCTGTCAGCACAGAGCCTGTCGCAGGACTTGAACTCACAAGCGGTAAGATCATGACCTGAGCCAAAGTCAGATGCTTAACTGACTGCGCCACCTGCCCCAAAATACGAACATTTTTCAAAGAACTAGAACAAGTTATACTAAAATTTGTATGGAACCACAATGACCCTGAATAGCCAAAGCAATCTTGAGAAAGAAGAACAAAGCTGGAAGTATAAGAATCCCAGATTGCAAAATATACTACAAAGCTGTAGTAACCTAAACGCTATGGTACTGGCACAAAAACAGCATCTCTTCAACAAATGGTGCTGGGAAAGCTAAACAGCTACATGTGAAAGAAGGAATCTGGACCACTTTCTTATACCATACACAAAAATAAACTCAAAATGGATTCAAGACCTAAAGTTCTGGCCTGAAATCATAAAACTCGTAGAAGAAAACATAGGCAGTAATCCCTTTATCATGGACTATACAACCATTTTTGTAGCTATGTATCCTCAGTGAAAAGAAACAAGAGCAAAACTAAACTATTATGACTACACCAAAGTAAAAAGCTTTTGTACAGCAAAGGAAAACTTACAACAAAACAAAAAGGCAGCTATTGAATGGGAGAAGATATCTGCAAATAATATTTCCAATAATTCTCAAAATATATAAAGAACTTAATTCAACACCAACCCACCCAAATAATCCAATTAAAAAAATGATCAGTGGACCTGAATAAGTATTTTTTCAAAGAAGACATACAGATGGCCAACAGACATAAAAACATGCTTATCATCACTAACCATCAGGGAAATTCAAATCAAAACTACAATGAGATATCACCTTACACCTGTCAAAATAACTAAAATCAAACACGAAAAATAAGTGTGGCGAGGATGTGGAGGAAAAGGAACACTCATGCACTGTTGCTGGGCATGCAAATTGGTGCAGCATATACACTTTGAAAAAGAGCATGGAGAGTCCTCAAAAATTTAAAAATAGAATTTCCATATGATGCAGTAATTCTACTACTGTGTAGTAACCCAAAGAAAACAAAAACACTAATTTTAAAAGATATATGCACCTCTGTTTACTGAGGCATTATTAACAATAGCCAAGATATGGAAGTAACCCAAGTGTCCATTGATAGATAAATGGATAAAGAAGATGTAGTATAGTATTACACTGGAATATTACTCAGCAATAAAAAAGAATAAGACCTTGTCATTTGCAACAACATGGATTGACCTAGCAGTAGAATGCTAAGTAAAATAAACCAGTCTGAGAAACACAGGTAACATATGATTTCACTCATATGTGGAATTTAAGAAATAAAACAAAGGAACAAACAAAGGAGAAAGGAGACAAACAAAATAACAGACTCTTAAATACAAAGGATGAACTGGTAGTTGCCGGAAAGGAGGTGGACAGAGGGATGGATGAAATAAAGGGGATTAAGTTATACTTATCTTGATGAGCACTGAATAACACAGAATTGAATCATTATATTGTACACATGAAACTAATATAGCATTGTGTTAATTATACTTTAAAAAAGATTTATCAACTAGGGAAAAAAAAAAAGAAAAAAGATTGATGACCCAAGGAGAAAATAAAAGGATAACTCAGACAGTAAGATTCTGGAAAAGGAACCATCAAAAAAGATGAGCAGATGATCTGGCTGTGACATGTTTCAAAGCATTATAACCAGAGTTAGTTCAGCTCATTTACCTGCCTGGGCAGCTATTTTTGTACTAAGATCACCAGCACTCCTTCCCAAGCAACAGTTGATGAGAACAATGTAAACATGTGACCCAGCTGTTGGGTACAAGAGGGTTCAATTATTCACTGCCACTGGCTGAATATCCTGGAGGAGTGGGTTGCCATGTTTTACCATTTGGACAGAGGAGCCAAAAAGGCTGGTCTGTTTGGAGAAAGACGCAGCAGCTACTAGCAAGAAGTGATGCTAGCAAGAAACCTGATGGCTTTCTGGTTTTTAGTTCTAATTTCATCCTGAGGCCACGCTCCATTCCTGCCCTGAGGTTCTTTGGTGTCCCTCCGCTCTTAAATTCCCCCTTTCTGTTTTCACCTAGCTCAAATTAATTAACACTTGTAAACAAAAGTCCTAATTAACACACATACTAACAAATAAGAATTCATTCTTTAAAAAGGTTACCAATTGTATAAAATCTAAAAATAGGCCTAGCAAACCAGAATGTACTTTCTAAAAATAGTGGCAGATGGCAGGTAAGAACTGGAAATAAAACCAAAATGAGACTAGCGATCTAATAATTATGTTGTGAAGCTACAAATATTTTGTGAAGACAAAGCAAACAAAATAATATCTGGAAATCAAGACCAATACATAAGAACAAAAGTAGAACCTTTTACTTCAAAATATAGATTTTTAAATTTTATTTAAGAAGAGATTACCAACATGTCAAAACACCAAGACGTTCCCAGCCAAAAATGTCCTAATAATTGAAAATGTGAAAATGGAGACAGAAGAGTTAGAGATATTAACTTAAAATTTCCTCCAAGAGTCGTGAAAGCTAATACAGGAGATTTTACTTCAAAAATGAAGTTATTAACTTTTTTAAAATGTACAAAAAGGCTCAGTCTGTTAAATGCCCAACTCTTGATATCAGCTCAGGTCATGATCTCACAGTTGTGGCATCGAGCCCTGTGTTAGGCTCTGCGTAAGTCTGGCTGAGATTCTCTCTCTCAAAATAAACAGTTAAAAATTTAAAAAACAAAATAAAATGCACCAAAAATAAGACAGACTAATACAGAATATAGAAAAGGATGAATTAATGGACAGATACAGGATAAGCAAGTATAGTAAGATGTTAACAGTAGGTGGTGGGTATGAAAGTGTTTATTATACAATTAAAATTTGCAATATGTTTAAATTTTTTCAAAATACAATGCTGGGAGAAAATAGAAACTATTGACATTATAATCTTTAAGGTACATCACGTCATGTAGAAAAACTTGACCAAACAGTATGAGCCATCTGAGTAAGCATGTCGTGTACAATATTCACTTTCAACAGTAAGAGGTTTAAACTGGCACATCGAAGCCAGCTGCCTCAGCTCTCCCTCTGCATCGCCCCAAAGGCCCAGGCAAAGTGAAGCAGCACTTCCTAGGCTCTCGGGGGTCAGGTTTTGGTTTCCCCTTAGCATCAGGCCAAAACATCTCATTCCCTTTTATGTCAATTTCTGGAAAAGATGCTTTCTTAAGTTGTAAGATATAAATCTCCTCAAACATGATGGCAGTCTTTCTCCTGGGATTCCAATAACTTCCACTTCTTTACTCTTGGTCAAAATTAAATCCAAACAAGCAGCTGTCCTTTATTTCTGCCTCTGCCCACTGAGATGAATGAATAATGTATTCTAATATGCTCTTTAATTCATTAAAGCCCTTTTTAAACATATGCCTTAAGGAAATTTTTAGGGATTTAATTGTAAAAAGTTTATCATAGCATTCTTTATTATAGGGAAAGACTAGAAACCCATCAAAAGTGATATTGGACTAGTTGAACTTGTAGTACCTACATATAATGCGGTTACTAAAGATGAGGTTGCCCATTAATATGTCTTGACATAGAAAGTTATACATAACACAGGGAGTGAAAAATGATAGTTTCAAGACATTATTACAGCATGACTTTACACACATATGCCATAACTAAAAGATGTCAAGATGCTGTAGTGGTTAACTCTTAATTACTTTCGACATTAGTCTTCATTTTTATTATTATTTTGTTTTTTTCTTCAATAAAACTGTATTACATTTCAGCATCAATTATTTATCCTCCCATTTTTTTAAATAACTGCTAGATATCCTGCTACCAGAGTAAGACTTCTAAAAGGTATCCAGGTAGCTGAAGGCCCCCATCATGACTACAGCCAACTAAGAAAACAGTTTTATAAACTTTACTACATTGTCCACATTCTCTTATTAAAATTCATCCAATTCAATTCTCATCCAAATGCTCTCGTCAATTATTTTACCCTCAGGTTTAAGAATTTTCACATAGCATCTTAACATAGAATAGTACTCCTCAACCCTTCTCATCTATGTTTCTTGAAATGATAATGCCTTTCTGCTGCTGTACCAGTCTTCATTCCCCTCCCATGCCTCTAGATTAGTACTTAGCACCCTGCAGTAACAGAAGACAAATCAATCTTCCTTAGTAGACCTACAAGCCTCATAATGCAGAAACTATGCGCTAATCTTCCCCAGTGCTTAGCACATAGAAAACACCGAATAAATTGCCAACAAACTTGGGTAGATGAAGTTTCAAACAGGAGTGAAGATGCCAAGAGGGTATCTAGCTGATTTAAATGAATTAAAGTCTCCAGGCCTACATATTATTATATCACATGATACTTAATGATTTTAGAGTTATAATTCATAATATAAGAAATCATGGGGAAGAAGCAACAGATAACAGCCCAGTATCACCTCCCTTCAGTTCTCAAAAATAAACAGAGGGGCTCCCGGGAGGCTCAACCGGTTAATAATGTGTCTGATTTTGGCTCAGGTCATGATCTCACAGTTCGTGAGTTCGAGCCCTGTGTCAGGCTCTGCACTGACAGTACAGAACTTGCTTCACGTTCTCTGTCTTCCTCTCTCTCTCTGCCCCTCCCCTGCTTGCTCTCTCGCTCTCTCTTTCTCTCACTCTCTCTCTCTCCCCCAGACATAAATAAACATGAAGAAAAAAACCACTAAAAAATAAAAAGATCCCCAAAACATACAGACCCTGAAGCCTGGTGTCAAACAAGCAAGGATCTTCTAGAAAGTGTGGCACAAGGAAAGTTGTGGAAGCTAGAAAATGTAACATGGTTAAGAGACCTTAACTAAAACATGAGACAGGTAAATGAGAAGCTGAGATTTCAAAGGTACACACACTTTAAACAGTGTGGGGGTGGGAGGATTATGAGTTGACTCCAGCTACACATGCTACTCTCCTAACAGGACAAACATTTGCACACACTATGTCTATGCCTGGAATGCTCATTCAACTACATACGTATCCACATAGCTCAACACTCTCATCTCCTTCAAATATTTGTTTAAATGTCATGTTATCCAGTGATATCCTACTTAAAATGTGAACCCTACCTCCTTACTGTTCTTTTTTTTTATAGCATTTATCACTTTCTAACACTTACTAATTGACTTATTTATTACGTGTAGTTAAGTATCCATTTCACCCATTTGAATATAAGCCCTGTGAGAGAAATCTTTATCCATTTTGTTAACTAAAGTAGCCAAAGCACCTTGAATACAAGCAACCAGTAAAAATTTGCTTAATGCACAAAATGGATGTGAGAAAGACTGTGAAGAAAAAATTACCAGGATTGGTGATATCAGCACAGTATCAAAGAAAAAGCTCTAGAGTTGAGGTAAAAGATCTGGTTTCAAATCTAGGCTCTACCACTTACTAGCTAGCTAGCAAGTGACTATTTTCTGGCAAACATCTATAAACTTCAGTTACTAATCTGTAAAAGGGGTGGTTACGAAGATCAGATGAGATAAATATAACAGTAACAAGGTAACTAAAGAATTATTTGAAAAAACTAATTCAAAAGAGAGTTCAATCTTAAAAGAAAAAAATGAAAAGAAGTTCAAGAGTAAGGGCTGAAGAATGTGACCATGCGACTAATGCCAACACTAAAACTCAGAAAGGTAACTTCATTTGGAAACAAGAAAGGACAGATAATGATTTAGATTTCAATCTATAGCTGTGCTATCCAACATGGTATAACTAGCCACATGTGCCTATTTAAATTTAAGTTAGGGCGCCTGCGTGGCTCAGTCAGTTGAGTATCAGGCTTCAGCTCAGGTCATGATCTCACAGTCCGTGGGTTCGAGCCCCACATTGGGCCTGCTTCAGATTCTGTGTCTCCCTCTCTCTCTGCCCTTCCCCCACCGCTCTTTGTCTCTCAAAATAAAATAAAGTCCCCCCCAAAATTTTTTTAATAAAGAAAATAAATTTAAATTAATTAAAATAAAGTTTTAAATTCAACTTCTTGGTCACAATGGCCATATTTTAAGTGCTTAATTGCCACATGTGGTTGGTGGCTGCTGAATATTGGAGAGCAGATTACAGAACACTTCCATCATTACAGAAAGCCCTAGTGTGCAGTGCTAATTTATAAACTTTGAGTTGACAGGAGAACAGATTTCAAGTGAGTGTCATTTTAATATCCCTGATTCTGGATTCCTGGAAAGTTCAGAATGAACAAATGCAAAACCAACCACATAAACAATCTGAGTAGGATTATAACAAATGACATTATTCATATCATTTGATTACAAGGTCTTGGAATACAAGAACACTCCCCAGTTGATGGTATGAGGTCACTGATATGGCCACTAAAAATAGAGTTTGGAGAGGCCCAACGAAGTTGCCAACAAGAATTTTGGTCAGCATCTTGGCTCTAACCTTTGGTTAGTAAATTCAGATATGCTGGCAAGGGCAAATACTACACGCAATACAATAGTTTTCTTAGTGAAAGACAAGATACCCATAGTCCAAATCTCACCCAAGAGGCAAAACTTGTCAAAAGTCACTGCAGTTAGCTAGAATGGTAACAGACTTCCTTAATGAGTATATATATATATATATATATATATATATATATATATATATATATATTTCAACTATAAAAAGATCTAGAATTAAATATACAAATGCTCGAGAAGGGAATCAAAGTCAGATGTTAATGTTTTTGTTTTAAGAAAGCTATGCAAAAATTGATCTTTTAATACTTAAAAATTTAAGAGGATCTGTTTTGTAAGAATGGCTTGTAATAAATTTAAAACGTGTAACTGAGTTACAGATTTAGACTTGTGACTTTAATATTAATTTTTAAAAATTTATTTAAGAGAGAAGGAGAGAGGAGGAGCAGGGGAGGGGTAGAGAGAGAATCCCAAGCAGGCTCTGTACCATCAGCACAGAGCCCAACACAGGACTCAAACTCACAAACTGTGAGATCATAACCTGAGCTGAAACCAAGAGTTGGACACTTAAGTGACTGAGCCACCCAGGTGCCCCTAAGCTGAAATCTTATAAGTTCATAAATAATATTTGAACATTGCAAAGACTTACACGTCACGGTGTTTAAAAAGTCAATTTAATGTTTACATGAATGACTTAATACCTAGAAGCATTTTATTACCTCAGACAAGTGAAATGCTTAAGAAAATTGAACATATTATATACTAAATGCTAGTTTAATTATTATAGTCTATTTCTATATAGCAATATCTATAAAAACACTAGTTACATATGCTCCATATTAAAATCAATAAATAACTGTTCAAACCTAAAACTGGCAACCACCCAAATGTTCCTTATCTACACTTAATAGAATAGATAAATTGTGGCATATATCCACCCAACGAAATACTATTCAGCAAGGATGAACAAAATACAACCAGACATAACATAGATGAGTGCTACAAACAATGATGAAGGAAAGAAGACACTCACAAAAGAATACACACTGCATGATTCCATTATTATGAAGCTCAAAACAAGCAAATACAAACTTTAGTCAAGGGAGTGGTTATCCTGGTGGGAGGAGGCATTGGAAAGGAACATGCAGAAGTCTTCTGGGGAGTGGTAATGTGGTCTGTTAATCCAAATACTGGTAAGATGGATGTGTTCATTTTGTGGAAAGTAATTAAGCTGTACACTTATGATTTTCACATTTACTTTTGTAATAAATTATGGAATAGTTCAATAAAGTTTTTAAAAAATGAGTATGTATACAAACATTTACAACTATCCAAATGAGACTGTAACCATGTACCACCCTGAATTATCCCAGGACTATCAGTGCCATGTACACTATACTTCTGAAACACTAACATACCAAAGAAAGAAAAGGGGAAAGGTAGGACATGTCCCAGGAATAGCAATAATTCCAGTGTGTAGCTAGAGTGCATAGTAGGTATCAAGGAAATAAGGGGCCTGGAAAGGCTGATTTGCTCTCCTGGAGGACCCTAACTGCCCTACCAAAGAAAGTAGAATATATTCAGTAGACAATGGAGAGGAGACATGCAAATGATTGAGGTAGAAGACTATTTACCTACTATAAAGTTTTCAGTCCTTTCCCTTAATTTCTCCAAAAGTATACCAGCAATACCTCCATTCTCTGGCATCTAGTTTCCACTTTGGAGGGACCTCAGTAGAGTCACTATCATGGCCACCTCTCCCCAGCCGTCACACAGTCATCCCTTCCCATGGGAGGAGTGATTTATCTCATTAGTGATTTCTGAGAACAGGCACCAAGTATCTGGAGTCAGCCTTTTCTCTCTCCTTAAAATCCATCTGCTACAGAGTGGTTACACTCCAGTCTCTCTCAGGGCCACGTGTAAGGCTTACCGGAGCTGGCTCTGCCCTCCCAGGGGACGCCTTCTGTGGTGCAGCAGTGCCTGTCACTGAGTCTGCCCAATTCAGGGTAATTATTAGGTAGTGCGGATCTAAGCCACATTCTTCAGCCAGCTTTATTTCTAATAAAGCTGACATTTTTACCTCCATCTGTCTATACTGAGTCTTCTCAATAGATTCTGAACTCAGATGTGGGATAGTGATGTAATTAAATATTACTCCTAAAGCCCAGCAAATAGAGTACTAATGAGGGGAGTGTGATTAGTACTTTATGTCAAAAGGATAAACTCTACTCAGCATACTTTGTTTTGGTTTGGAGTTGAATTAACATACTAATCTGCCCAACAACAAAAATTCTCTTCTCAATAATAAGAAAATAAAATTGACAGAAATAATATTCGCTTAGCACTTGCTTTTAAAGGGTCCTTCATAAAGTGGAGAAATACTCCATTTCTCTGCAGCCTAAAATTAGATCACTTATTTTATTTCTAGATACTTTTATTAAGTGACCGGGGATAGGTGGCTTTATAGTAAGTAAATTCCTGACATAAAGAAGTCTATTTGCAGCACTGGGTGTTGTATGGAAAACAATTTGACAGTAAAATATTATGGAAGAAGTCTATTTGCAGAAAAAATGGTCTACCCCAAAATTATACTTGCAGTTTAAGAGAAGTAAGTTTCTCTCTTATTCTCAATATTGTTTTCTCCTACAAATCAAAGCATAAACTTCACTCACAGAAGGAAATAAGTTGGTCTCTTTTTTAAACCATGCATTACATTTTCTTAAATTATGAATTTCATTTTGATAGGACCAATATTTTATAATTCATTAGGTACAATATAAACTTAGGTACAATATAAACTAAGGACACTGTATTTGATCATGATCTCTTTAATCACAAAAGGTTGAAACGTGGCATGACAAAATGTTCCTAGAAAACAGAAAAGGTTAACTCAGCCTTCTTCCTTCTGGAAAACACCTACCAAGACTTCTGGTGGATGTTAAATAATACATTACTTTTTAAAGACTTGTGTATAAATGGCAGTACAAGTAAATTAAACAATTAGTAGCATTCTTAGTCAGATCTTTTGAATGGAATAGAAGAATTTATAACCTCTGTAAAAATTGCCATAGAACAGTTCTGACTAACACAAACCACAACTGGGAAAGCCGTTAACAGTGCGGACAAACGGATGTCACAAGGGATTTTTCTTCTCTTTTTCGTAACATTACAAAAGCTTTTTTAAAAACTGAAAAAAATCCAAAACCAAGGCATAAAAATGTTACACAGTTAATTGATATTTACTATGATTTTTAAGACCCTAAAGCTGCATCCAGTAACAAGATCAAAAAGAAATTGTTCATGGAGTAGCATGCGCTTAAGAAAAAACAGAAGGTCAAAAAGTTGGAGTGAGGAGAGCAAAGCAAACAAGTAATATATTATTTCAGATCACTGAAATCACTCTCAAAACTCTGCTCAGCAACTTCAAATAATGAGCATATATGTTCCCTGATGGAAGCAATTAGAACCAACTCGTAGGAGACCAATGTGATAAGTACAACAGGTTGTGATCTTAAATGTCCACATGTCAGGACTCTTATCATCCCTTTTCTATTTTCATGATCACCAAATTCCCATGGCATATAGTCACATAATTTTAAGTATCCCCTGATGCACTGATTTCCAAAACTCAGATCCATCTTCCGTTCTCTATTCTCACCACCACCAGCTCAGTTTAACCCTTCATTATTTCTTATCTGTACTGCTACACCAGCTCCCTCACTGGTCTTCCTACGGGACATCCTTATCTTTCTCCATTCTTAACACTGCAGCGGGAGGTAAACCCAAACCCAATCTCATTGAATCTCTTCCCAGCTTAACTACCGCAAGGGTTTGCCATTAACTAAACCCCCTTCGCTGCTTCATTTTTCTTCATTACATTTACCACCATCTGAAATAATATATTACTTGTTTGCTTTGCTCTCCTCACTCCAACTGAAACATAAGTACATAAGGGCAGTTTTTGTTCACTGCTCCGCTGCACAGTGAGCACTGAAATATTCACACATGAATGAGAGAATGCGTAAGTGAATGAATTAACGGACTCATGGCCTACAAGGCCAAAGGCTTCCTTTTAACTTCACTCACACCTCTACAATTTTGAATTGTTTAGTTACCGAAATACAATATGCACTTTCATGCCCCCTTGCTTTGCCATATGCTATTCCCTTTACCTGGAATTCTCTTCACCATCCAATCAACCTGCTACACTATCAACCATATTTTAAAACCGTTTCCAGAAAGCTTCTCCTGACCCCCTGGATAGTCACTCTTTTTTTTTCTGTGTGTTACATCTGTACCTGTATTTATGTGGCTCTATTCAAAATGTACTAGAATGTGTATCTCCCTTAGTGTTGTTAATTCTTTGAGGCCAAGGATTATTATTCATCTATTTTCAGTGTCTAGAACAATACTTGTCATCAAGTGACTATTATAGAAACATTGAATAAATTAACATATGCATGACTATCCTGTAAGGGAAATGAAAACATCAAGTTTCAAGAAGTCACTCATCCAATTCCACGATGACAACCAGCCATAAGATAGAAGAATTACAACCAAGGACATCATCTAAGGTAATCAGAGAGAAGGACTTATACAAATAACACGCATCACCAAATGATTCCAAAATAAGTGACATACAGTCACACTCACACTTTATTAGATTTACACGCTGGCTCCTTGCTCCATCATTTGTCCTCCCTTTAGACTCAGCTCTGCTGCTGGCAAACTGAGGCCCACCCACCTAAGCAGGAGGAAGTAGAAGGGAGACCTTGGTTCCCCGTTAACAATATATTCAGTAGATCACTCTTTGAAGAAGCTTTTGATGTTCCATCTAATATAAATTTTTATGTTCCCTCATATTTTGGTTCAAACTTCGAAAGAGTTAATACAGGCTAGATTTTATCACTAGCCACACCTAAGTCTGAACCAAACCAATGCCAACATGAGGTTACAGTTTTGCTTTCAGTCGAAGGAGTAGTCACAGACCAGTCACCTTCAGCCATGGGACTCCTCATTCATTAACCCAGTGTGCCTCATGAACATTACTATTTTTCTCTGCTGCTGACCAAGGCCCCTAAATCCAGCTATGAGGAACACCTGACCTACCTAATTAGTTCTAAGAATGTGAACATCGTATCAACGTACAATCACACAGAAACATACAAATGAAGTCATTTATGCATACGTGAAGCCATTTAGGAAAAAAAAAGTTTTAAACCCAATGACAGCTAATATAACATCAAGTGAAGCCTGATGAAAAGATTCAGTAACCAAGAGATGATTCAGTAAGTTGACTCAATAACCAAGTTATAAAAAACTTACGTCCTAAAAAATTTTTAACAGGCCTGCCTACTCCCAATATTATGCCTTAGTTTAGAATCACAGTAATCCTCTTTAGAATAATTGTCTCCTAATTGGTCTCCTTGTCTTTGGATTCAATTAAAACTGCATCTACCATTTCATTTGGTGAAGGGTTATATAACCAGCAACGCACTAAGCACTTGATCATTTAACTCTGTATTTTTGAATTCTCACAGCCACAGTGCAAAACAACAGGAATTACTGTCCTCACTTTCACAAAATACTGACACTCTAAGAAAGGTTAAATGATTTGCCCAATGTTATGCAACTGGAATTATGCTGTGGAAATTCAAACTCAGGTCTTCCTTTCCAGCCATTACACACTAAACTGCTTAACCTTCTTCAGTTCAGCCCCCTTTCTAAAAGGTAAATGCATTCAAGTTTTGCCCCACATAAAATCCTACGAACAAGACTGGCCTCCAGCCCTCTTCCTCTGTCATCCTCACCCTCTCCTACCATACTGCACTCCCAACAGTTATCTAATCTGTCTTTCACTGCTTTACCTGTGAACACACTATTTTTCTCCCAAGAACACTTTTCTCCTTTGGCAGGTTACTTTCAACCCAAACTTCAAGACTTACTCAATCCTTATTCTGGGAAGCCCTTCCCCTTCACAAATACATACCTAAAACTGGGTTAATTGGCCATCTGCTATGGTAATCGGCTAAAATTCTTATCACAGGCTATTAGTTCCTTAAATAAAAACTGCATTTTGAAATCTCTGTATTCCTGGTAGAGTATGTATGTAGCAGAGTAAGAGCTCATGAATGTGGATTTAGTGAATGAATTCACCATTAATATTGAAGGTTAAGAATTTGGCCCTAAAGTTAATATGATGTGCTTTGGAATTCTAACTTGTACATCTGTAGCAGGCTTCTAAATCTGTTTTATTTCTTCATCTGTAGATAACTGCACCTACCTCAGAGTTTGGATAGGAGTAAAAGAAATAACAGACTTAACATGGTTTCTGGCACATAGAACACATTAAGCATTAGCAACACTTTTTTTCACTCTCAAAGTTCATCCAACTGACAAAGCCACGTCTCAGAAGATAGTTTCTCCTAGTAGCTTCCATCAGCGCAGGAAGTGAAGATCTCTTAAAAACATCCTCATCCAGAGGCAAGGGAAATTCAGCTTCCAGAACTCAGTAGCTACCACCACTGCCTAAATCATTAACTAGTGTCAAGTGTTTTACTTCTTACCCACCCCTTTCCTTCCTCAAAGTCAAAGGCCATGCCCCTGTGCAAGTGGAAACCTGCCCCACGGAAACCAGTCAGCACCTTCCTCTAAAAACCATCATTTCTCCCCGCATCCAGTCTTGAGTCAATTAGAAGAGATCCATCATCTAGTACAAACTTAAATCTTCTTGGAGGATCATTATAGAATCCTTTCTATCCACTGGAAGGCCTTATCCCCCAAGTATTAATTTAAGATCATGAGTTCCTGGCATTCAATAATAATCCAAGAAAAATGGTCCCCTTAAAGCCTTCCCCAGTAAGAGTTGTTCAGATTTGTTACTCTCAAATAGTGACCAAAAACCACCATTCCATCCCGCCCACGACCTGCCAGAGTCCAGGGTCTCATCCACTATCCTTAGAGATAGGTCTTCACTTTCAGGGAACAAGGTGCCTTCCTCCCACCCGTGTCACTTCCCTTTCCACCTTGCCTCTGCCTTCCCGCAGCAAAGGCCTGGCCTGGTCCCCCGCCGCCAGCCAGCGCCACAGAGCCGCTACTCACCGCTTCTTGGGGATGTTGCCTGACTCCTGTGCGGCGGGAGTGGCAGCGGGCGCCGCCGTGGCCGCCGACGCGGCTCTCCGCGCTTTGCACTCATTGGTACTCACAGCCTCCTGAGGCCGGCCCAGCAGATGGCCGGAGAGAACCCGGAGCCTCCGCCCGGCGCGGTCCCGATCCGGGTCCGGGACTCGGTCCCGGTCGGCTGCAGAGCAGCAGCCTGTGCGCACACCGGTCCCGCCCGCTGCAGCCGCCGCCTCCGCCATGGTTTCCGCCTTGTGCCGCCGCCCGGGACCGCTGGGCGCGGGTGAAAGGTCAGTCAGAGCGGCGCCCGGCGCGACCATTCGCTGCGGCGCATCCCGGCAGCCACCGCGGCGATTGGGCGGTGGGTGCCATGCGCCGGGAGTACACATTCTCTGCTCCCGCCCACCACATCCGCACGCCCTCCGCGGTCACGCCTCGGGCGGCGATCACCTGCCAAGCAGGTGAGTTTGAAACGGTTCCCGATTAGCCCAGACTGGGCTGGGCTGGACCAGCATCCAAACCACAAGTGTCCCCGAGGTGTCCGAATACCCTGCGTGGTGTCCTTGGGTGTCGCCTGGGCCTCTGGAATAGCTTTCTGGGGCAGACGCCTAGGACCGAGCGTGCTGCTGGACCTGACAACACAACAAGCAGCGCTTTGCTTTTCCTGAAGGAGCTCCTACAATTCCCCTGTGTCCCCCTCCCAGCGGCGTCACTAAAGTCACTCAAAACCATTAGAACAAATAGCTATCATTTTCTCATCGCCTACTTCCTGCCAGGAGACTCTCAAGTAATTTCCATTTTACAGTTTAAAAAACTGAGGCTAGAGACACGAACTTGCCTGAGGGGGCATAAAGCTGAGTTGCAACCGAGATTCTCTTTCCATTCCTTACAGAATGCTACTCCCTTATTGACCTTATTGGAGGTAAAGTTTTTACTGCCATAGATAGAATTACCTAACAGCTGTTCTTAGAACTTCTCTCTTGTCTACAAATTAACTTTATGGAGAATGGCACTTGGTGAAAATTGGGGGATCTCAAAGGACAATGCTCCACAACCATCTTCAGCCAGTGGATTAGGTAGGCTTTTTATAAGGCACCCTAAAGACCATCAGGAATAAAATTCCTTATTGCATAATGTCCAATTCAAAGATGAATCTTGGGAATGGTAAGAGAAAGTGTTGTCATCAGCTGTCTAAGCCCAATAAAGTCACCTTCTTTCCAAACAATCAACCTTCTTTATAACACAGACTCTATGAAAGAATTTCAGGAGTTATTTGACTAATACAAAAGAACTCTTTAATAGTTATGAGAAAATCCAGGCAACAATGAGAAGGACTTGATTTGAATGCCAGCACCCCAGATCTTAAGAGATGGTTCAGCATTAAATATCCAGTCTAACCCTAAAATCACTGAGTCGGACACTTGTTTAGCTGCTCCTTCTCTCCATTGGCTATATCAGCTAGGAGCTAAGAAAACGGACAGGAGGAGTAAATTGCTGAGTG
>NC_043702.1:53600768-53637619 GCF_006229205.1 Suricata suricatta
TGAAATTAGGTGATTAACTAGTTGTTACTTAACCTTCTAATTTCTGTATAAGTCTAATTACATGAAACAGAAGTTGGTGTTTTGATTTTTTACTTTGCTTTTCTGTTTTGAGTGTCATTGCAACTACTGTATTGTAAAGGATGGAAAATAATTGCATATGTTAAAAAAATATGAAACTTTATAAAGTAAAAAAATAAAATAAAATAAAATAAAATAAAAATTAAAAAAATAAAACAAATGCTCAGCCAAAAAAAAAAAAAAAATTGCTGAGTGCCCTAAAGAGAAAACCTCCTGAAGTCTGAGAGTTTAGCCACGTTAATCCTCCAGCTTCTCACACCCCTTCTAGATGTTTACTAGAACAGCATTGAAATACCAACTAATATATTTGCTTGCAATTGCAAAATTCATATTTTTCTTGCCAAAATGCTACTAAGCAACAACTTTCTCAGAATTTTTTTCAAATGAGACTGGTCTATTAAATTTTGCCTGACTCTCAGCTTAGTCTAACACTAGTGAATAGTTAAAGGCCTTCTTCAGTGTTGTCCAAATTAAGGTATGAATATGCTTCTCACCAACTCTCAGGAGGCAAAATCTATAAATTTTTCACATATCAACAGAATAACAAAAAAACCTTTTCTCCTGGGTAATGAAAAGTTTGATGTAAACCAAAATTATATACGAGTGGAAAAACTACTGATGTTTTTCAAATATGTATACAGTGATACAGGCAGTAATCGCATTTGTTGAGAGCCTATTATGTACCTAATTCATTACTGTGTGCTATGGGATGAGTCAATGTCTCATCTACATGGCATAACCAGGCTAATTAGGAGTTAGGAGATATGTGGGGGGAAACTGTATGGTACTCTTCAATGAAATAAGTGTGCTGTAAGTGACCTTGGCAAAGTACTTCCTACCCCCTCTCCTTACAAAAGCAAAGCCCAAGCAGAGTGTCTTGAAATTTATTTCAAGGAAGGACTGTTTCACATGAAGGATGGTCTATTGAGATGCTTATGATTCCCACAAAAGCAAAACTTCAGTGAATGTAACATTCAGGAGGGCCATCTCAACACACTTGTTCCTCCTGAATCCTGACCTAACCCTTAATAACCTGATCCCAATGGATAGCAGACCTAGTGCATACAGTAAACCCAATAACATGAGGAATTTTAAATGGAATGGCTTATATTTGCATTTATGACATCTCTTCTAACATGAGGCAGGAAAAAAGTCTAAGTAGGGTAGATTAGCACCTGAAACATGCACCAAATTTCTTTACTACATTCATTTACATTACTTCCCTGTAGAGCTGCTAAGTTATCCCCAAATTAAGGGATTCTTACATTTTTATACATTTTTATTATAAAATATAACAGAAAAGTGAGCCAAAGCACAAATTATCACAGGTTGAACATCCATGTAACGTCCATCTGGTTCAAGAAATAGAACATTTCCAGTACCCTGGAAATCCCCCTTCTGCCCTCTCTCAAACCCTTCACCCTCCCTACCTGCCAAAGGTAAGCACCATCCTGAATTTTATAGTACACATTTCCTTGTTTTCCTTTATGGTTCTAACAATTAAGTATACATCCCTTACTTGTTTTTTGAATTTGTATAATCTTACAGTATGTTTTTTTGTGTCTGGTTTCTTTCACTCAACATTCTGTTTGTAATGTTCATCCACATTATTATGTGTAGTGGTAGATTCATTCTCTTTGCCACATAGTATTCCTTTAAATATATATACCATATATACCAGAGTTTATTCTATAATCAACGGACAATCAAGTTGTTTCCAGTTTTGAGACTATTGTGAATAAGTTTGCTATGAACACTTTTGCATATGTCTCTAGGTGGACTTGTGGATGAATTTCTGTTAAATATCCATGTAAGAGTAGCATTACTAGGTCACCAAGTATCCATTTGTTTAATAGATGATGAAATGCCAACTGTATTCCAAAGGGATTGTACAAAATCTACCCCCAGCAGCATATGAGAATTGCCATTGTCTACTATATGCTATTGTCAGTCTAGTTAGTTTTAGCTATTATACAGTATTATCTTAATTGTGGTCCTAATTTACATCTCACTGATTACTAATGAGATCAAGGGGTTTTCTATATGTTTGTTGACCATTTGCGTATCATCATTTGTGAAAGTGTAATAAAGATACATCTCCTAAATTGCCTTCTAGAAGCCATATTATTTTTCCTTTCACATTTACACCTATAATTTACCTGAAATTGATTTTTATTTATGAGGTAGAGATGAGCTTTCTGGGGGCTTTTTTTCCATATAAGTATCCAGCTGTTTTAGTGTCACTTGTTGAAGAAAAGGTCTTGTTCTGCTAATTACCATCTTTGTTATAAGTCAGATGTCCATATGGCATTAATCTGTTTCTGGGCTCTATATTTTATTCCATTGATATATTTATCTTATGCTAGTATCACACTCTTAACCATCATATATTCTTTTAGATCTTCTACATATGATTATATCATTTGTGAAAGACAATAGTTGATTTCTTCAGTTGATTTCTTTCCAATCCTTGTACCTTATATTTCTTTGTTTTGCCTAACATCAGCTGGACCTCAAGTACAATGCTGAATAGAAGTTGTGAAAGTACCATCCTTATCTTGTTTGTCATTTCAAAGGGAAATCTCTCAACATTTCACCATTGTTCTAAGTGGTTTGCTGGTTTTTCTTTCTTTTTTAATCTTTTAGCAGATTAAGGAATTCCTCTTCGAATCCTAGTTTGTTGAGCATGTTTATCATGGATGGATATTGAGTTTTGTCATTTTTTTCTGCACCTGTTGAGATGATCAAATACTTTTTCCTTTTTATTCTGTTAGTATAGTAAATTTCATAGTTAGATTTCCACTGTCAACCAACCTTACAGTGCTAGCATAAATCCAACCTAGTCATGAAGTATAACCTTTTTTATATATTATTGATTACTGAGTATTAAAAATTTTGTTAAGATTTTGTATATAGTAAGGTTGGTCTATTGTTTTTCTAATAGGAACATGTCAGCTTTTGCTGGCCTCATGAAACCAGGCTCCTTTGTTTTCTAAGTCTCAGGAAGTTTGTGTAAAATTGGTCATTATTTCTTTCTTAAATGTTCATTAGAAGTCACCAAAGAAATGGTCTGAACCTAGAGTTTTCTTTATGGGAAGGTTTTTATTTGTAGATTAAATAGTTTAATGTTATTCAGATTTTCTAGTTCTACTCGTTTCTGTTTTTGACCGTGTTTTTCTAGAAAATTATCTGCTTCATTTACACTTTCGAATGTATTGACACAAAGTTTTTACAGTATGTCCTATTACCATAAGATCTTTAGTAATGTCCCACTTTTCATTCCCAACATTAATTATTTTGCTCTTTTGTTTTTCAGTTTGCCAGGCATTGATCAATTTTATTGCTTTTCTAAAGGACCAGCTTTGCACAGTGTAGCCAATGGGGTTTTTCCAACGTGTGAGTATTGCTAATTAAAATTTTTTCCCAATACCTTTATAAGGGACCAACTTTTGATGTTGATCCTATTGTATATATGTCTTCTCTTTTATTAGTTTCTGCCAGTATTCCTTGTTGTTTCCTATCCTCTACCTTTTATTTTTTTAATTTCTTGAAATGAATGCCTAACTTCTTGATTTTCCCCCTTTTCACATGTTTTCTGATATATGTGTTTAGGGCTATATATTTTTCTCTATGTAATTAATTTCATTCATGTTTTGATGAAAATATTTTCCTTATTATTTTGTTCCAAATAGTTTTCATTTGTATTAGAAAAGAGTAATTTGTATTTGCTCTTGTTTTGGGATACTTATTTCCCAAATACAGATTTGACCTAATCATTTGTATTGTTCAAATCTTTGCTATCCTAACTGATATTTTGTCTACTTACTTTTATCAGTTACTGAAATATGTTAAAATCTTCCACTATTATTATGGATTTATCTCGTTATCCTTGTACTGTTAATCTTTGCTTTCTGTCCTTTAGACATGTCAAAATTATATTTTCCTGATGAATTGAATATTTATCAGATATCCCTTTTTGTTTCTAAAAGTGATTTTTGTCTTAAACTTTAGCTATATCAGCATGTGTAAGTTTATTAATTTATTTTAAGAGATAGAGAGAGACAGAGTGCATGAGTGGAGGAGGGGCAGAAAGACAGAGAATTCCAAGCAGGCCCTGCTCTGTCAGCACGGAGCCCAACACAGGGCTCAAACTCACAAACTGTGAAATCATGACCTGAGCTGACACCATGAGCCAGACACTTAACAGACCGAGCCTCCCATGTGCCCCGCTATCCTTTAACTTAATCTTTCTGTATCCATATATATTTAAATACGTCTCTGTAAACAGCTTAGGTGATTTCTTTTAAGCAGTCTGAGTATAAAATATTGGGTCAGTTAGCCTATTTAAGTTTAATTGACTTACTAATATATTTGGTATAATGGGTGAGAGCACTAGCCTCACTGCCAGACAGACTTGGGTTTGAATGTTGGCTCTATCATTGACCAGATACGTTGTCTTGAGCTTGTAATGTTAGTATCTCTGGGCTTGGTTCCTCAGCTATAAAACTGGGATGGTAATGACTACTTCCCAGGGGTATTAATTGCTATTATAGAAGTGAAAGGCTAGTATAAGGATGACAGTCTTCCTAGAAAAGATAAGAGCAGGGGATTAGGCTGGGAAAGTCTACTCCTTTGGAATTCATTCTCAAGTGGAAGTCACCTTGCTAGGTATACCTGAGGCTCTGTTGGCAGTTGTAAGAAATGTACCAGCAAATAATGAAGACCTACAAAAGAAATTAACAACGTTTCTAAATTACAGGAAATATTGAATCATGGTTAGCTGTCTGCTCTAGTAAAGGGGACTGACTTAGCTTAAGAAGTGCCAATATTTAATGTGAAAGAGGCTACCTGTAGTTCCATGTATATTGCAATATTTTCAGTATGTCACAATCATGATAAACAAGTTAAAGAGAAACTGACTTAGTCAGCCAAATCATGGGAGTAGGGTTGAGAGTGCTTTATATTCTCTTACTCCTCTGATACTATCTTACTATGCAATCTAAAATACTATTTCTTGATTTCTTCATATTACAGGTAGGAGTAATTTCTGACCTGCCTACCTCCCAGATTTATTGTAAGATAATAAGTATGCTAACATTTTGGGGACCAATGTCAAAATCACTTTAAAATAATTATTTCTTTGGCTAAATGGGTGACAGGCATTAAGGAGGGCACCTGTTGGGATGAGCACTGGATATTACCTGTAAGTGATGAATAACTAAATTCTACTCCTGAAACTACTATTATACTATGTATTAACTACCTTGGATTTAATTTTTTTTAATTGGCAAAATGCAAGCAAATAAATAAAATCATTATTTTCTTGGGGACATATAAAATTAAAATCTAACAATTATCAATTGATGCTCTAAAGCAGTAAACTTTTAAATTTTTAAGTTTCTAAATGAAGTATCTAGGCTGTCATGAGAGAGCAAGAGTGAAAAAGACAAATTAACATCTTAGTCTTATTGTGAAAAGAGTTTTGACCCTGCAAGTGTTTCAGAGGCTCACAAGGGTTTCCAGACCACCTCTTAAGAACTGCTGCTCTAGGTGTGCCTGGGTGGCTCAGTTGGTTAGGCAACCAGCTTTGGCTTAGGTCATGATCTCATGGTTCGTGGGTTTGAGCCCCGTGTCAGGCTCTGTGCTGACAGCTAGCTCAGAGCCTGGAGCCTGCTTCGGATTCTGTGTCTCCCTCTCTCCCTGACCCTCCCCTGCTCATGCTCTCTCTGTCTCTCAAAAATAAATAAAGGGCATTTTAAAAAAATTTAAAAAAATAAAAGAACTGCTGCTCTGACATACAGTATTTCTATAGAGGTCTGCTAAAATGTTTGCTGGGTAAGCTATAGACAACTGGATGCAAGAAGTAATTCTATTGCCATAAAGTAGTATGCCATGCTACTGTTGGTAAAACAAAGTTGTCAAAAATATTTGTCATAATTTTGTATTTTGATATATTCCATATGAAATATATATTTTTAAATTTCAAACAATAACATTTTGAAAGTGATCCCTACACTTTAAAACCAGATTTTGACATCCAATTCATGTGTGAGCAGAAACTTAATTCTTACAGGGCGCCAGGGTGGCTCAGTTGGTTAAGCATCCGATTCTTGATTTCAGCCCAGGTCATGATCTCATGGTTCATGAGTTTGAGCCCCACTTCTGGCTCTCTCCTGAGAGCATAAAACCTTCTTGGGATTCTGTCTCCTTCTCTTTCTGCCCTTTCCCCACTTGCTCTTTGTAACTTTCTCAAAAATAAATAAAAATAAAACTTAAACTGAATTCTTATAACTGGGGTAAATGAATTTAGTGTTACTTTTGTGACTAATATGATTTATTACTTAACCATTAATTTAAATAATTAAATTATTGATTTACCTTGTAAATTCAGACTCAATCCCAGTTTTAGGCTTGCACAGTATTTTTATCATTGCATTTAGATCGGTAGTAAGGATGTCCCGGGCCAATTGCTCCAAAGGTATTTTTTTGTAGAGCTGTGGAGATTATAGTTTAGAAATGGTTGATTTACAACTGATAGCATTTGGCCTTTTCATAACTCCAGGTTTCTTAAGCCTTCCTCATTAGCCAATTTTTGTATGTGAACCTCAGCAATCAAGCATCCAGGAACAAGAGATATTACTAAAGGCAAGTCTTTTCTGTTGTAATTCAGGTATGATAAGAATTGGTTTTTTTTCCCATTGGGGTTTCAAACATATTCCTTGGCGATAAAGAAATGAAGTAAGTCTTGGAGTGCACCAACTCCTCCAGAGCCCCCAAAGAGAGCCAGGTTTGAGGCTATTGTGGCAAAAGTGAGTGGTTTCCAAGCACCTGAGACTCAGCTCTGGCTAAATCTACCTTTGGCTGCTTCAGGACTTTTTAAGGAATCCCTACTCCATACTTATAAGAACTTATAGTGGAAATAATTTTCCTGCTTACCTCTCTATATGTGACCCTCAGCTCTCTCTCTCTACTCAACCACTTCCCATTATTTTCTTTCCTGAAATGGGAAGCCATCTTTACTACCCACTGCCTTAGGTTATTCTGCAAGAAAGCTACTGTGTGTGTATTCGGGTTGCACACATCTCTAATGGTCATCCCATACTTATCCTTTTGCTTTAGCGGTAAAGAAGTTTTCCCTCTAGTCTTACTAAACCATGGCACTACCTCCCAACACCAACAATCACATCTCCTTGGAGCCTGAAGAGGTATGAAAGCTACTTTGAATCAAATGCTTAAAATTATCTTCTAACTATCTATGCAGTATTTCTACTGCACCTCTAATATGCTTTTAAAAGACCAATATCTGTCTTTGAAGTCTACTTTTTTAAGTATTGACATAGTAAATGACTGTATTTTCAAACAGATATATGGTAGCTTCTTTATGCTCTTATTTTTTCTCCTAATTTTTTAACAGCTCCTCTTCTGGATTTTTTTGTTTCTTTTAAAACCATCTTTTCTCCTTTGTTTTTCAACGTAAGTCAATATAATCAGAGTTAAAAAGAGCTTTGGAAACAAAGTATTCAGGTCCAGTAAAATGAGAAAAAATCAAGGGAAGATAATGAAAGCTAATGTCAAGAGATCCCCCTAAGAGAAATGAAGTCAGGAAACACACCTCAAAATAGAGCCTTCAGTAGAATCATGAATAGACTTCAAAGCACAAATGTGAGGATGGTCATTTGGAGGCCAACTAAATTCTTCTAAAGGAGGACTTTTTAAAATGTTTTATTTATTTATTTTGAGAGAGAGCGTGCATGCACATGCAAGGGAGGGGCAGAAAGGCAGGGGAGAGATAGAGAAAGAGAGAATATCCCAAGCAGTTTCCACCTGCTGTCACCTCAGGGCTCAAACTCAGCAACTATGAGATCTTGACCATGACCAAGACTGAGATCAGAGTCAGATGCTCAACCGACTGAGCCACCCAGGCACCCCTAAAGGGCCACCTCTTTGAAATACACTCTTTAAGGACATTGACCCTCTGAATATAGTCCTCAAAATGTATCCTCTGATCCAGCTTGTTTTAAGCTTATGTGCAAAATAATGGTGCGTTAGATAATTTTCCATTTCTGTTTTGAAGGGATTTAAATATCAGGAGATGGTAATTCGTTTCTTATTTCTTAAAAAGAAGAGGAAGCAAAAGAAAGAAAAAGGCCAAAGCTACTATATCAAAAGCAATTTGCTTATGTGTGGCTGAGGATGGAGCAGAAGTGAAACTGACATAACTGGAATTTTAATTATAATCCATTCTAGCCCTTTATTTCTCTGATGATCCATATGGTCCATAAGCAGCTTTTAAGCCCATCTATTTAATCACAGTTGAGGTCAGAAGATGTTGCCTATGTAGAATAGGGTCATAGGGTGAGCCTCCCGAGAACAAGCAGGAGGCTGGTAGAGGAGTAAATGGTAAGAACCCTCCTACAGGGAGACAGTGCACTAGCTGGAAAAACATGATGCCAGATGCATTTAATAATCATGAAGATATCTAAGCCCTGCAGCAGCCAGGGCCAAAGGGAGGTGAAGATATTTCATATGAGGTACTTTGTGTGCTAGGTCTGGATGGCACTTTAAAAAAAATTTTTTTTAATGTTTTGCTGGAGTCCTGCTCCAGCTGGTCCAGGGTCCCCTGAAGAAGAGACAGCGTCAGCAGAAAATGGAGTGGGAGAGCCATGTGTTTCTTTCTTTCTTGATCACCAGCCTGGCATCTCTATCTTGCCAGGTTTTGTGCTTTTATTTATAGATTTAAGTGTTAACATGACATCAAAAAGTGGAATTTTTACAAATGATTCTCAATGATAAGATGCTTTGAAAAGGGTGCAGAAACAGGTTTTACAGAGGCATTTTTGCAGAACTTCCCTAATTACAATGAGGTAATTTACACATCATAGGATAACAGGATATTCTCAGTGAAAAGCAGATAACATTCACATTTGTTTGCACCGGTAGGAAAATCTTACAACTAAGAAGATAGCAGGATGTTTTTAGTGAGAAGCAGATAGCAAACATTTTTGTTTATAACAATAATGCTAACATTCGGGTATAAAAAAGGCTAGAAGGCATTCTGTTTGGCTCACAGGAGGAAGACTGTGTTTGTGCTGGTTAGTAAATAAACCTTTTGTCAACCTTATTCTTTGATGTTGAAGGTGTAAGGCCGTAGGTGCCCTAGATGTGCCGGCCTTTGCATATGAGTTTAAGTTGTAACTACTCTTACCCATCCTCATAATGGGCACCAGTTAGCATAGGTATGCACAGTAACTAAAACTTATGCCTTGCTCTTGTTTGTTTCTTATTCCTAAATTAGGCTCTTTATCTCCGGACCAGAGTTAATAGTAAATCTTGTGTTCTTTAACCCCCTTCATTTTCTATGCCTTAAGTGAGGCTCATTAGAAGAGCCTTTCGACAAACATCTGCAGTGCTTTGTTTAAATTCCTCTTATAGAGGTGGGAATATGCTTCTTCCTATGAGGTATCTGTGTGGGGAATATCGATCTGACTTGGAACATTGTGAGGCCTAATCAATAAGCAACAGGCTTAATTTCACATGAGCAGTAGTAGCAGAAGGAGATGCCAGTTTCCACCTCTCATGGCAGGAGCCGTCCACGTCTGCCATTTCCTTACTGTGACCATGTCGTCCAGCAAGGCCTGTGGGGCTCCCAGCAATGTTTATTATTGAGGCAGAAACAGAGCATGAGTGGGGGAGGGGCAGAGAGAGAGGAAGACACAGAATCTGAAGCAGGCTCCAGGCTTTGAGCTGTCAGCACAGAGCCTGATGCGGGGCTTGAACCTATGAATCGTGAGATCATGACCTGAGCTGAAGTCAGACACTTAACTCACTGAGTCACCCATGCGCCCCTGGATGTTAACTTTTTTTTTTAATAATTCTAAGGATTCTAACTAGGCTTTTTAAATTTTTTTTAATGTTTCATTTATTTTTGATACAGAGAGAGGCAGAGCATGAGAGGGGCAGGGGCAGAGAGAGAAGGAGACACAGAACCAGAAGCAGGCTCTAGGCTCTGAGCTAGCTGGCAGCACAGAGCCTGACGCGAGGCTCGAACCCACAAACTTGAGATCTGACCTGAGCCGAAGCCAGATGCTTAACCAACTGAGCCACCCAGGTGCCCCATGGATGTTACTTTTAAGAGGTCAGGGAAATCAGCCTCCATAGGCTACCCACTAACTTGCCCTTTGGCTACTTAGCTACAAGTACATTTGTAGTCAGCATCCCAAGTTCTATCCATGATTTTCTAAAGACTACATCATTGAGGGAGTTCATTTATTATAATCAATCTATGATCTTGAAATGTCAGGAAAAAATTTCAGAAACCCAGAATTACAGATATGAATTTATAAAACCTCCATAAAAATATGTGAAAATTTCATTTTGCCTCACAGGAATTTGTAAAATATAGGTGGATGACCAGATATATAACTTGCTTAAAATAAAAACATATTTCAGCTAAGGCACATTTTCCTTAGAACCAATCCATAAGGACAACAGGTAAATTTCTGTTTCCCAGCTTTGAAATGGGATTATTAAAATTACCTTGTCTTGGGGCACCTGGGTGGCTCAGTTGGTTGAGTGTCCCACTCTTGGTTTGGCTCAGTTTAAACCCCACAGTGCAGAGCCTGATAGTGCAGAGCCTGCTTGGGATTCTCTCCCCCCCCCCCCCCTCCCCTGCTCATTCTCTCTCTCTCTCTCTCTCTCTCTCTCTCTCTCTCTCAAAAATAAATAAATAACCTCAAAAAATATTTAATAAAATTACCTTGTCTTACATGATGTTTTGGATTTGTATTCAAATAATCTAGTACAGGTGATCAGGGAAGGCAGAAAGAGGCAACAAAATTGGCTGTGTTAATGCTGGGTAATAGATACATGAGGGTTCACATATTTTCTTCTTTTGTATATGTTTATAATTTTCTATAATAGGAAGCTTAAGAATTATATTTAAAATGTTAGTGTTGTCTTATTTATTACTATTTCAAAAACAATGCAAATTATAAATAATCTACAAAGCATAGTAAAATGTAAAGGAGAATAAAAACCTCAGCATACATAATGGCCTTTCCCAACATTCAAATATCAAATATGCTAATAGTGTCACTTCATAAATGTCTTTTTTCTTTTTTTCTTTTTGTTTTTTTGTTTTGTTTTACAAACCCTTGTGTCGAGGGCTGACTTTCAATAGATCGCAGCGAGGGAGCTGCTCTGCTACGTACAAAACCCCCGACCCAGAAGCAGGTCGTCTATGAATGGTTTAGCACCAGGTTCCCCATGAACGTGCGTTGCGTGATGGTGAGAATAAATGTAAATTGATCAGTGGTCCTAGTAGCCCCAACTAGTCTTCAATTTTAATGCCATGGTTTCTTTATTATTGAATGAAACTGATCTTACCCCATGTTTATGCAAGTGAGAGATGATAAAAACAGCTATAAAACACATTGTGCTGCTCAGCCACTCAGAAGTCATGATAATTGCAAAGCTAAGTCCAATGGTGAACTGATGTGAGTAAACAGATACCTGAAAGTAATGTTTTTATCCTCCATGATTTGAATGAACTCAGTCAAGGGAGAGGACATCATCAGGTCAATTACTGTCTGCAGTGGCTTTGCAAAGCACCTGGAAAAAGCACTGGTGAGCAATTAATTGTCACCTGCAAAAACAGTAAGAAGTCGTCATTTCTTCAACCTAACATAAAGCCAGTATTTCACATTTTGATACAGTTGTGGTTTGTTGGTTATTGATTGCTGGCTAACAAATCACCCTAAAATTTAGCAGCTTAAAACAATAAACTTTTATCATCTCATACAGTTTCTGAGAGTCAGGAACCCAGGAGTCGCTTACACAGGTGGTTCTGGCCCAGGATCTCTTAATAAGTGGCAGTCATGCTGTCGGCCAGAGTTGCAGTCATCTCAAGGCCTAACTAGAGTTGAAGCGTTCACTTCCAAGTTCATTCACAAGATTGTTAGCCATCCTCCATTTCTTACTACAAGGGTCTCTCCATAAGCTCTCTGAATATCCTCATGGCATGGTAGCTGGATTACCACAGAGTAAGTGATGAGACAGAGAACAAGAGGGAGAAAGAGAAAGAAGAGCCCCAAGCAAATGATAGAGTGCCCAAAATAGATGCCACAGTCATTTACAGTCTAGTCTTGGAAGTAACATGCCATCATTTATGCTTTATTGTGTTGGTTGTGCAGACCAATCCCTAGTACATAATGGAAGGGGAAACACAAGGATGTGAGTACCAGGAGGCCAGGATCATTAGGGATCATTTTGGAGGCTGGCTACTACATGTAGGACAGGAGAAGGGAAGTAAGTCTCAAATATTTATAGATAGAATATATGAAAATGAATTTGCAAGGGTTGTCTTTGAGTGAAGTGTAGTTGGACCCCAATCTATCTAGGATGGTTTTGTTACTAAAGTAGAGAAGGAGCCAAACAAGGACTTTGAGCCATATAAAACTTTAAAAATACCTTGTACTATAAATCTCTGTATATAAAAGCAGAGAACCCCTATCAAGCACACAAGCAAGGGGATTGCTGAGCTTATCTGCATTCAGAGCAGAATAGACAGGAATAGTACTTGCTGCTAAATTCTGTTCTATCCCAAGTGGGGTCATGTGTGGCCATCTGCCAAAACCTGGCTTCTGGTCTCTGGGCTCGTCCCTGGTGGACTCCAGTCTGATTTGCAACAAATGGTCTAGCCTGGCTTTTTTGTTGATTCTTATCTTAACCACCCAATGAAAGAATCATGATAGAAGAGAAATAAAAACAGTGTATGGTTTTTGCCCTGATAGCCTTAGAATTTCAACAAGGGAAGGGGAGCCTGGGTGACTAAGTTAGTTAAGTGTCTGACTTTGGCTCAGGTCATAATTTCACAGTTTGTGAGTTCCAGCCCCACATCAGGCTCGGTGCTGATAGCTCAGATCCTGGAGCCTGCTTTGGATTCTGGGTCTCCCTCTCTCTGCCCCTCCCCTGCTTGTGCTTTTCTCTCTCAAGAAAAAATAAATAAACATTTAAAATTTTTTCAACAAAGGAAGAAAATAATCCCTTATGCCCACAACTAGAGGCCTTGAAGAAAACGAGAACGTTTACAAACAGATAGCTCCTAGCTATCTGTAGACATCAGTCTATACGTACCAAACTAGAAGTTCTGCTTCAGTCTCTTCCTCTATATGCATCTCTAAATCCCCACTTCCTCTATATGCATCTCTAAATCCACCAGTGGTTTTGAAAAACATTTTATGGTTTCCTACCATACTTTCAGAATGCAAGTCATCACTGCAAGTAATTCGACCCAACAACTTAATAGTAATTGATGTGGGTAAATCACTGAAGTCGATAAACTCCAGTCAACCTAGTGGATCATATTTTTTTCTAATTATGATGTTGATAATAAAGTATGTGATGTATTGGCAAATAGATATTGTCTCATCAAAAATAAAAACTAGGGGTGCGTGGGTGGTCAGTCAGTTAAGCGTCCAACCCTTGATTTCAACTTAGGTCATGATCTCACGGTTCATAAGTTTGAGCCCCACATTGGGTTCTGCACTGACAGCACGGAGACTGCTTTGGGATTGATTCTCTCTCTCTCTCTCTCTCTCTCTCTCTCTCTCTCTCTCTCTCTCTCCCCCTCTCAAAAAAAAAACCCCACCAAACATTAAAAAAGAAAAATCTTAAAAAAGAAAAAACAACCAGACTTGGAACACCTAGAGCTCATTTGGTTGAGCATCTGACTTTGATTTCAGCTCAGGTCATGATCCAGGGTTGTGGGATTTGGGATTGAGCCCTTCCTTGGGCTCCTCACTGAAGGTGGAACCTGCTTGAGAGGTTCTCCCTCTTCTCTCTCTCTCTCCCTCTCCCCGCCTCTGCCCCACTCCCTGCTTGCACTCTCTTTCTAAAAAGAATAAAATAAAAACTAACACTCAAAAGTAACTCTAAAATTGATAAACTGGAAATCAAAGAATGATTATTTAACAATAGTAGAAGAGAAAGGGACAGATGAGTGACACTCACTTTCATAGTTATCATGAAAGAAATAGGTTTTATGATAATTTTTCTCCCTGGTAAGAGACTTAATCATTTTTACAATCAGTTGAATAATAAACTCTTTGTAATGGAAAGAGTTTGATGTATATGACTATTCATTCTGAATCTAATAGTCACTATTAATCATCATCTCCTCCCAGCCCAATGGTTCTCTCAGTATCCTACAATTCTGAGGTACAGATTCCTTTTTGAGTCCTCTCTTGATATTATTAGAACATGAGGAATTATATTGTTGTCAGGTATTTTCTACCTGTCAGATTAATTCATTGGTATCTCTTTAAATAAGGTTTGGGTTTTTGTATGTTTGTTTGTTTTGTTTTTTGGTGTTTTTTTGGTACCACTCTAAAGAATAAAGTATTTATACTACACCCCCCCAATAAAATCTTTTTTATTTTGTAACAGAGAATTAATTTTTTTATGTTTTTTATTTATTTTTGAGAGACAGAGAGAGACAGTACTAGCAGGGGAGGGTCAAAGAGAGAGGGAGACACAGAATTCAAAGCCGGCTCCAGGCTCTAAGCTGGCTGGCTGCACAGAGTCCAATTTGGGGCTGAAACCCACGAACTGTGAGATCTGACCTGAGCCAAAGCCGGAAGTCAGATGCTTAACTGACTGAGCCAACCAGGCGCCCCTGTAACAGAGAATTAAATCGTTTAGGAGAAAGAGGCTCTCCTCTCTGATTTATACTTTTTGCATGACTATGCAACCAAATTATTTGGGTTTTCCTCTAAGGTTCACTTTAGCAGACACTTCTTCCCAGGGAAAAACAGTGTTGTTGATCATAGCAGTAGGTCCAGTTCCTTTCTCATGTGTTTATTTTTGAAGAGCTCCTGCAGGCTTGTTCTTAACCATACATAGGTAGAAGTTTATTCTGTGTGATTTGTGTGTGTGAAGTGACAATGAGGGTAGCATAGGAAATAAATCTTATTTTAAACAAACATGAAAGAGAACCCTCCAATAAGCTAGGTAACATCCCACTAAATGATTAACTATAGGAGATTAATAGAACACAGACAACCTAAGAGCTTAGGTAGAACACACCTACATCTAAGATCAGTCCTGTTCTTTTATCCAGGTTCTGTCTAATGACAGAGCACCCCAAAGACTTCCAGAGGAATCAAAATGAATATATACAAATTTTCCTTCATCTTATGACTTCCAAACTGTTGTCAACCCATTAAACCTCTTTTCCTTATTTCTTCACTTAAAAAAGCCTCATTGTACAGTCACTTATATTTCAGGTAATTTTCTCTGATACCTAGATAAGACTCCTTGAGGCTGAAGTATCTAAGAGTAACATAAAGGATGGTTTTCATTTTATAAAAAAAAAAAAAGATGAAAGAAAGATAAATATGAAATGATATGCAATTTAAAATGGATATAAAGATTAACAGGAAAGCATTCTTCAATTGTATATATTAGAGGAGGAGTGAGGAAAATCTCACACATACTCCCCAAAACAGGAAAGGAGAAGTGATTACAATTGACCGTGTTGTTTTTCTTTTTAATGGTTTCTAAGTGGTGATTGTTTTATCCCCAAATCTTAAAATAATTTAGTGAGGTACAGGAGTGGCTTTGGTAAAGTACAGTAGAAAGCAAACATCAGATCAAGGATGAAAATGGCTGATGTATATTTTTAATTGGTGATTATATTTAGCATGAGGGTCTGATGTTATACAGCTGGCAATACTAGAGAGGGAAAGAAACTTGCTTTTATAGAAATAACTCAAAACACTGAGTCAGGAGACCTGGATTGAAGCTGTCTCTAATTGTACCAGTTGTGCTTTCTTCTTTTCCTTTACTTTGTTCTCAGTACTTACCTTTTGGGCAGAGATTTTAATCTTGTTTGCCTGTTGGGCTATTTTTAAAGTCGGAGGAAGTAGTGCCAATGAAAGTACTGTTCAAAGTTAATAGTCCTATAAAAATATCAGTATTTCGAAGAACATGTTGTTATTTTTTATCCTATTTTAGCCCATGGAAAATAACAATGCTTCCTAAAACTAGCAAAAGACTATTAACACTAGAAAGAAGAGACAGGACAATCCGAGTTTACTTTAGTGTAGATAATACATAAAAATACTAAAACTGGGGACCTGGGTGGCTCAGTCCACTGAGCATTTGACTTTGGCTCAGGTCATGATGTCACAGTTTGTGAGTTTGAGTCCTCCATCGGGTGAGCTCAAGCCCGGCATCTGTTGAGCAGGAACACCGCTTTGCTTCGGGTGAACATGAGCCCCACTTGGCACGTGCGCTCTCTCTCTCTCTCTCTCTCTCCCTCTCTCTGCCCATCTCTCACTTGCTCCCTCTCTCTCTCAACAAAAATACTAAAATCAATAAAATAATATATTAACCCATCAGGAAAGTACCAATTCCTTACTCAAAAAACAATTTAAATAGCTTCTTCAAGAAAAATGACAACAAATAGGTTCATTTTATAGCATAATAACAGGCTATCCAAATAAGAGAAAAATAACAAGTAAGTCTGCTTCAGTTCAAATGCTCACAAATATTTAATATAATTATAGAAAAAGTAATAAAACTTTATATTCTATTTCACCTTCCCTTTCTCAGCCTATGACTAATAGCTGCTAATTGGTTTAGGCAAAGCTTTTGGCTTTAGCCTTAAGCTAGAGTGTTGGAGTATCTAGAGTGCTAAATAGAAAAAACATTTTTTAAACATTTATTTATTTTTGAAAGACAGAGTGCAAGTGGGAGAGTGGCAGAGAGAGGGAGACAGAATCCGAAGCAGGCTCCAGGCTCTGAGCTGTCAGCACAGATCCCGACGTGGGGCTCAAACTCACGAACTGTGAGATGATGACCTGAGCTGAAGTTGCACACTTAACCGACTGAGCCACCTAGGCACCCCTAAATGGAAAATTTAATATAAAATCTTTTTAGGGGCTCCTAAAATACACACACACACACACACACAAGTGTATTGATTAAACTATCTACATTGAGTCTGGATTCCTTCATTCTCTCCTAGAACTAATTAGATGACCATTCCAGTTTGGTAGCTCTACATCTGGTTCTGGTGCCCAGCTGAAAGTTGGTCTGACACCAAACAACCATTTGGAATTTTCCAGAGGTCTATGGAATGTTCTACATTTTTCCCTTGAGCAGAAGAGAGAAAAAGAATGTGGATTGCAAGGATCTGCCACTTTGGAAATTTAGATAGTTGGAGGTTTCCCAGTGTAAATTCTGTAGGATGCTAGTTCTTCTGGGGACAGAGCATGTTTCTATAGTTCTCCTGTCATAAATTTGGGAAATACTTCTGTTGCCTTGAAAAGTCACATTGCCATTTACTTATTAAATGTTCTGAAATTTTTTGCAACTTTGTATAATACAGGGTGTTTATTCCTCCATAGAATGATATTCCCCCTAACACCTACTTATATCCCTTTGGGATACATTGGCTTAATTTTAAGGTCCTACAGAGTTAAATGCTCAAGATATGAATAACCATAGCAGCACCCAAAAAACGGTGATCATTCATGAATCATTTGAATGATAGCCCAAAATAGTCAATCTGAAGTTTAATTGTTAATGTCCTGGATGAAGGTCATGGGAGAGTATTCTGAACATTTGAATAAGAGACTAAAGCTTAATCTATGTAATAAAAGCTTTTTCTCTTAGCCAGAAGTTCAGTCAGTTGTGCATAATTGAACCTAGACCTAGGAAGCTTACTGCACACACTCACATGTACACATATAAATTCAGTGTTTCTAAACATGGAAGCCATAATCAAGGTGCATGACCAAGGTTTATGAGCTTGCTAATTCCCTGGATGAACGAATGAGAATTAGAGATGATACACAAATGGTAGAATAGAAGAAGCAATGAGTCCAGTACTTCTTAGTTAAGATGAAAGGAGAGTAGGGGTGCAGATTTATAAGAATGTTGGAAAAAGTAAAAGAAGGAACTTATAATATCTCAGCACATGGAAAGAACCACGATGCTTCCAAAGGTACTCCTGTATTTCTCATTTGAGAAGATGATAGGAGAGTTGTGTATGGTGGAGGATGAGATATTAACAGCTCTGCCCTTGATATCTAACTTGAACTGGCAACAGCATTTTAGACAGAATGGGGTTCAGAATTGAACAAAATGTCATATTTGTATAAAATGAGCAGATTTTATACATAAATTTTATTAATTTAGGTATAAATTTCCCACCCTAGATTTCATGAATAATCCTCATTATCTTCTGTCAGCTTATTTTTAAATCCAGGAAAGAACCATCTTTGTACATTTTTCCATTTTTTTAGAAAGTGACCTTCTTGGACTGCATCTTTGGCATGCTTTTAGTGGGTGTAAGCATGCTGGGGGTGTTCAATAAATGATGAAAAGGAAGCTTAGATAAAAAGCGCAAAGTCATAAAGTTAATAAGGTTCAATTCAGGACTCTGAATGCTGGAGTTTCCATCAAAGCCATACCTCACTTGCATCACATTTAAACTGTGATTTGGGCTTTAAAACATACAAGTTTTGTTAATTTACTCAAGGAGTTCTGTTAAGTATTAACTTACAGTGCCAGCAGATTTCATTGTACTGATTATCATGGAAATACCAAGAATTTTGAAGACATATCCAGTCAAGACGTGTTTGCTCTGTTACCTCTCCCCTGGCTGGGAAGATAGAGAACTTGCTGCAAGCAGCAGGATTAGTGGATCACAAAATGAATTACTACTTGCTTATGTGAAATCATGAACTGTTTTCTCATCACTGTTTTCATAGTCTGTCATGCATAACGTTTTTAGCAAGCCTGGTCTGAAATTTATGTCAGTTATTAGTCATTATTTTCTACAGATTTTGTCAAGTCAGTGGTGTCCACTCACTTCTTGGATATACTTGTTACATATACAATCTCTGTATTGTCTATACCTTGCATAATAATTAGTTTCACAGTCCTCTCACTATATTCTAGAGTTGTGACTTCCAAGTGCATGGATTGGCTGCACCTGCAATAAATAATTTCTTTTTTAAATGTTTTTATTTATTTTTGAGAGAGAGAGAGAGTGAGCAGGGGAAGGTCAGAGAGAGAGGGAGACAGGCTCCGGTCTCCAACCTAGGTGTCAGCACAGAGCCTGACGCAGGGCTCAAACCCATGAACCGTGAGATCAAGACCTGAACAAAGTCAGACGCTTAACCGACTGAGCTACCCAGGCGCTCTATAAACAATTTCTTCAAATCTGCTGGTGCTGCCAGTGTTCTTCTCAGGCTCAGATATAAACTTGAAAAACTCTCTTTTACTTGTCTCCAGTCCTTCCACTTCCATTCTAACCATCATCAAGTTGAGCAGCAAAGGAATTGCCTTTTCTTCATCATTCCCATAGTTTATGCCAGGCTACCTCTCCTCACTCCTGGTCATTATAACTTTCTCCAGGCTCCCACTTTTTTTAGTTATTCTTACATACATGACTGCCAGAAGAATCTTACTAAAGTGCCGTATATCATACCCTTTAGCAAATCTGACTTCTCCAGACTTCAGTGACCTCTACAAACTCAGAGTACCCATAGTACTTACAGTTACATCTGTACAGCTTAACCCTTACATCTTTTCACATGGCTTTATTTGAGTTTATTTTGCCTTCCTTGAAGAAAGAGAGTTTGTCTCATATTTCTTTCAGCTTCTATAGCCCTTAACACAAAACTCATTCAAGACCAACCCTCAGGATCAACTACTGCCCAATTACATGTGCTGTAGAAGATTCTGTGCTCTAGAAGGAAGAAGTAGGTTACCATCCACTCCTGCATTATTCACTCATCACATGTTTTCATGCAAATTCTGTGTGCCAGGCACTGCAATGGATACAAAGAGACGCAAGTCTTGCCTTCAAGTTGCTGGTGAGAGATTTTAAGAAGTACAGTGTGGTAAGGATAGAATAGAATGTGTGCAAATGCCTATGGGCACCCAAAGGAAAACACAGATAAATGAGTCTGGGAATAGTAAGGAATGGAACATCATTTAAAATGTGTTTTCCAGAGCACTAGTCTGTAAGATTCTCTATGAAAAGAAAAGAAAAAAAAAAAGAAAGAAAGAAAGTTTTTTATGGTCAAATAAATGAGTAACCCTGGACACTGTCATTCCCTCTCCCAAAGAGTCACAAAGCTCATTAGCACACTAATGTCTTAGAGAAGTCATGTGGTAAGGAAACCTGTGGGGAACCTCAGATGTGAAATAGAGATGCTCCAGTCATCAGGAGAAAAGTAATGGCTGAGACTTCTAGATAGGTGAGGTCACAGAAGAATGGAGGGAGAACAGAGGACTAGGACCAAGAACAAGGAAGATACTCCATTTAAACATGAGGTAGAAAAAGAGTGGCCCACAGGGAGACCAAGGTGAACTGGCCAAGGATGTACAAACCCCAAACAAAATGGAAAAACAGAAAAAGAGGGAGAGGAGAGAATTTCAAAGAGGAGTTGGCCAGAAACATCAGAGTTCCAGAGGAAAACATTAGAGTGCCCCCCAGATTTAGCAATCATGGGGTTATTAGGGACATTAGCAGGAGTGTTATCAAGAAAATGGAAGGAAGTGCGATTGCAGTGAATTGAGGCTGTCAGGAAGTAGAGACAGTAGGTTTACACTAGCCTGTTGAGAAGTTTGGCTGTGAAGGGTTGGGAGTAATATAGAAAGGGAGAAAAAATATGAAGCATTGAAGGAAGGTTATTTTATGATGAGGAAATTGGAACCTCTTTGTATGCAGAGAGAGAGATTAAAAAACAGCAGTTGGAGTTATTCATAGCTGAGAAGACAGAGAAGGAGGAGACAAATCATAGGTGAAGTGGAATTAGCCCCAGACAGTAATAGGGAAAAAAGAAGAAAAGATGGCCAAAGAGAAAGATGAAGTTAGATGGTAAGAAAGGACATTATTGTAACAACATTAATTAATATTCATTGTACTGGGCGCTGTGCTAAGTAGTTTAAATAGGTTGTCTCATTTAATCCTTACAGTAACCATCTAGAAAAGACACTAATATTATCTCAATTTTACAGATGAAGAAATTGCAGTACAGAGAGAGAATAGGCATCTTGTCATACAGTAGAATCAGGATGCAAAGTCAGGTAAAAAAAAAAAAAAATCTCTGACCTAAAGAGTTAGAGTACTATCTAGAAAGGAAGTTCTTCCTTAGTGTTCTCAATTTTCAGAATGAAACAGGAGGCAAGGCTATTTCTTGAGAGTAAGCCAGGGTATGGCAGGATGGGGATGTCTAAGAACAGTTACTCACAATTGAAATACCTGCAGAGAAGAATGAGGAAGAGTTTTTACTAAGGACACATTTGACAGCCTAGGTAAGTTGAGGAACAAGCTCTACTAGAAACTAATTCCTACAACCTGTGACACTCCAGCCCATTGCACTAGCCCCCCACCCCTGCCCACCTGCTATACCAGGGCCTAGATAACGGAAGACATAAGATAGGTTATATCTTGCAGACTCTTTAAGAAGAGATGCATACATCCTCAGAACTGACCACCAGTAGATACAACGCAGTTTGCTCTCCTATATATCTAAGCAAAGGGCTCCAAGGTACAAAGGTAGGAGAGGGATTCGCTCCAGTTAAGGAAAATGGAGAAATCTAGGAATATGGGGGAAATTTCAGAAATATGGCTCTGGCCATATAAAATTGAGCAAATTTCAAGCCTACTCTACTGAGAAATGAATTGACAGACCACAAAAGGAAGATCAAATTGGGGGAAAACTGTAAGTCCAATTTCCAGATATATTGATTTTGGACTTGAAAGGTATCACCTAAAGACAATAGTACAAGATTTTACACACCAAGTTGCTGGCACACAGAGGAAGTGGAAAGAGAACACAAAACTGTCTTGCAGTTTCCTCACAAATAAGGGCAGAAAGATAGCATGGCCACTTGAGGTATAATCAGAGTAACGCAATGGTACCACTGGCCACTGGAGCACAGTTCTCTGGCGGTGAAACCAAGATGGAAAAGAAGAGGCCTGGAATACTTTCAGGGCATGGAGGTGTAGAGAGTTACTGATAGAGCCCTTAGGAGTGATTAGGAGATTGCATAGGGGCCTAGAAAGGATTTCTGGCTATAAAGAGGGAGGTGGCACCTGGAGGAACTACAAAATAACAAACATTTCCTTCTTTCTCAAACTTGCCTAGAGCCAGCCTCACAGATTACAGCAAAATTATTCAGGGTCCAATATCTGTTGTATACTCTGGGTCTGGAGTTCTCTCTTGTCCAGCAAGAGAGCAGATAGATACAGGATTAAAATACAAGAGAGGCTGATGTCTCGGAGGAGACAAGAGCTCTGAGTAAGGGTCCTTGCTCCATTTTTATTAGTATCAGAAGGCTTACAAGCATGACAGACGTGCACAAAAAGACATGGGTGTGAGGGAAAGAGGGTTTTGAAGATATGCAGTGTCAGGGAATTGGGGCAATACAAAACAAAGTCCTGGTGCCAGGCAGCTGCTTGTTTGCTGCAGGTATGAGGCACCACATCTGTTTATCTTAGCTAGCCTAGAGGACAAGACAGGCAAGCTACCTCAAAGTCAACAAAACACCTTTCTTTTGCTAATTAGCTCTGCTCAGGGCAACTTCCCCCTGCTGCCAACTATTGCCCTTTTACCTGTTTCTATTTTGGTCCTTTCTTCCAGTGAAAGCAGCTTTTTGCTCTTGTACTAAATTGGGGGCAAGGGACATTTCTGCCCTGAATACCTAATCTTGTTTACCTAATTTTGGATGCCTAATTTGGATGCCTCCATCCTGAGGTTTCCTATTCCTAATCCTACTCCTATACCTTTGTCCTATACTGGGGGCCTTTGCCCTGTTTACCTAATCTGGTTTACCTAATCTTGGATGCGTACATCCTGTGGCTTTCTGTTTCTTTGTTTAAACCTTGGGTGCAAGTGCAGGAAATTCCTAAGGTTAATCCCCACACAGTAGTAAGGCCAAGATGATTGGGCAAGGCCCTGAGGCACCAATGCTGTCCCATAAATTTTTCTAACCTTTGCAATCTTCATTGTCCTTCACTAACTGACATTGCCCCACTTACCTCTCTTTGCCCTAAAAACCTATTTTTAACATAGAAAAAAACCAAAAGTAACAAATTCATTAAAAAATTTATTGTTTTATAGTAAACTTCAAACCCTGTCTATGCTTGTACCTGGTTAAATCCCAGGCTTCTATCTTAAAACTCAAACATGTGTGGCATACCTGGGAGGCTCAGTCAGTTGAGCATCTGACTTTGGCTTAGGTCATGATCGCACAGTTCATGGGGTTGAGCTCTGTACTGACAGCTCAGCACCTTGAGCCTGCTTCAGATTCTATGTCTCCCTCTCTCTCTAACCCTCCCCTGCTCACATTTTGTCTGTTTCTCAAAATTAAATAAATACTTTAAAAAACACACAAATGTGTAGAGGCAACCAAAGACTACATTAGAAATAGCCTATGGGAGTGAGATGAGGCAAAATCCTTGACCTCAACTATATCTGCCAAGTATATAATGAATTGCTAGTTAGGCACCATTTCTTTTATCTACATTTGCACTAATTTTTAAACATGAACCTTTTTTCTTGGACCCCACTCACCATAATTTAAAATTACGATAATCCAGTTTCAACTCCATCTAAAAGAAAACAGCTACTAGAATTCAGGTTCTACTCCCAAACTCAGTGTTAGCTACCTGTGCTATTATAGGAAGGTCAACCTCTTGGAGCCTTCTTTCTTTTTTTTTTTCTTTTATAGTTTATTTTCAATATTTCCATATATTACCCTGTGCTCATCCCAACCAATGCCTTCCTCCATGCCCATCACCCCCATTTCCCTCTTCCCCACCCCAATCAGCCCTCAGTTTGTTCTAAGTATTCAAAAGTCTCTCTTGGAGCCTTATTTCTTTATCTGAAAATTAGAAATAATACCTGCTCCCCTTTGTCAGAAAGTGGCCCTAAGAATCAAACCAGATAGATGTCAGATATATATCAGAAATATTATTTTATGAGTATCATGATATGAAAATAAGGAATGGTTCTAGTTACAATAATTTTATTGGCAGTAGTAATAATAATTATTATTAATAATAGTAGTAAATATGAGAAGAAGTTTATTTTCCCACAGTCTCATGGTATAATCTCTGAGGGCTATATACTAAGATCTTATCATTAAAGGGCCCATCCATCTGTTACATCACTAAATTCAATAGTAGGCAGGGAGAGAGAATGGGAGAAAAGGTGGTAAAAATAAAAGGAGCATGAGGAGAGGGGAAGGAAGAGGAGGAGGAAGAGAGAAGGAAAAATGGAGACAACAGATGGAAAGATGGGGCAGAGGGAAGTGGGGGACATGAAGAACAAGTCTTCCCTGACTGCTTTGGGCCTCCTGAAATCCCCTTTCTTGGAGTTACTAAGAGGTGGTTTTCAGAAGGGATTCTTCCAGAACAGGTCTTTAAATTAATGTTCAGTGTAGAAAATTGGAATGTGCCAAAAAGATAAGGGAGAAAATAAAAGTAGTTTATAATTCCAACACCCAGAAAGATATGCTGATAATATTTTGTTGTATTCCTTACTAATATTTGTTTTTTTTCTTTAATGTTAGACTGTCTTTGTTCAGTACCAAAAAACCCACTCATTTGATGCTTTCAACACTGCTGGAGAAGAAATGAATAAAAAATGCAAAAATAGAAAAGAAACAATAATTGCACCCAGTTAAACTGTGGGAAGCTGTACCAGCCTCCAGAACTAAGTATTTGAAGAAAGAAAGCAGTTGTGAGCCATCAGCAGAGTGGAGTGGAAAGTACACACAGGAGACTTTGTCCTTCTACTGTCTTATTGTTACCTAACTGTGTGACCTTAGGAAAACCATTTAATTTTTCTAGCCTTCATTCTCTTTATCTTTAAAATAGGGGACTGCAGCTCAGCAGTTCCACAAACATTAGTAGGTGTTTTGTCCATGTGCTAGAGATAAGGTGACTCGCAGGAATCGTCTAGTCTAGCCCACGGGTTTTGTAACCTAGAAATTAAATTCTGGTAAACTTCTGTGATATCCTGAAATGCCTCCTGAGATTTAAAAGAAAAGAACTTGAAAATTATTAGTTTAATGGAGTGGACAAGATGCTACCCAAAATTCCTCATTCTAAAATTCTGTAATATAATGTCACCAAGAGTCAAGTCCATCTTTAAGATACCATCCTAAACCAGTATTAACCGTTCTTATGCTGAGAACAATCAGTAAATTTCTTGAGGGTCTAAGAGGACCCCACTTTCAAAGCAAACAGAAATCAGAGCTGAATATTCTGTCAATTCAGTTGTCATTATATATTCCCAAAATGCCAAAGGCCAAGCTTTCACAAAATTGAGGAATAAAAATCTATCCTTACTGCAAACCACTCTTTCTGATCCTTCTCTTCTCAAATCATTCCAACACAAATCGTTCCTACAATCTAGGAATTCAGTAACTTTGAATTTTCTCTTCCATTTCCAAGGTTTACATTGGAAAGTGGTAGATAGGAGTCGTTACAGCTTAGAGTATTTCTCCCAAGGATACTTATACTAAATCTTCATATGTAATTGTTTAATAAAAGGTTTTTCTCCCTGTTGAAGGAGCATAGCTCAATGAGTCGGTAGAAAAGGCATATTTAAAGCAGGACAAAAAGATCTTCTGATGTGCCGGAGTCTAGCTCCAACAGGTCCAGGATTCCCCTGAAGGATGATGGTGTAGGCCAGAGAGAGTGAGAGAGCCTTGAGTTTCATTCTGATCACCAGACAGGCACCCCCGCCCACCTGGCAGGTGTCTCTACCATTCTGGCAGGCATCTCTGCCCTGTCTGGTTCTCAAGCTTTATTTATGGCAAAAGGTACAAGAACTAGAAAGAGCAGTAAATGATTTCTCATAGATAGGTTTTATAATTTTCCAGACCATGGGTTCTGCAGAAGTTACAATTCTAGTAGTAATGATTTCATAAAAAACTTAGCTATAGGTACTCATGTTGTCATAGGTATTTTTTACAAAACCTCAGGTCTAGCCTTAAGGAAGCAACCTTTAACCAAGAGGCAAACAGAATTGTATAGTAAATGTCAGTTTTTTATGAGTAAGGGTCATTAGACTGTTTATAACCCTAAGAGAAAGTTCCCAGAAAAACGGGTTCTCAGGAGTCATAATGTCTGCTCTCACAGTTCCAAAGATGATTGATACATTTTATTGCAGTAGTGACTTTCACAAAGGCATTCAGGCCCAGAAGGTAGTCAGTTATTGGTTAATTGCTTAGGGGAAAATTATATGTTGCATTAGGGTGTATCTAGTTTACTCATCTTTTCCCTGATCAGGTGCAATCATGCCTCAGGGACAGGGCAGGGGGACAGTCTACTCCTGACAGTAATCAGCAAAGCACTCTGAGTTTTGGTGCCCAAGCAGAAATGAAAGTTTCAAGAGGCTAGATTTTGGGAGCTATCTAGGGGCAAGAGACCGTGCAAACTTGCCGTACCCTCACCAGGAATTTTCACTCTACTGGTAAATTCAAATAGCTCCCAACACGGCTGTTCCCTAAATTCATACGAGATACGGAGAACCTTTGTCCGGGAGTCTTTCAAATTCAGGAACAATGTAGATTATGTCTTTAATATAGGCATTCCTCCAACTTCACTAGTAAGCACCACTTCTCCCCCTACTTAGAGCTACATTTGATTATAGTTTTAACTTTTTAACAACTTACAGAAAGACCATTCCAATTGCTATAAGCCTTAGAAGTAATATAATATTACTGAACCCTCTTAAGAGGTGGAGAGGAGATTGTTTGCTTTTTTTCAGTTTTTGTAGTGAGACAAAGAATTCTGGGGAATTGTCTCAATTTAAATGAATTACATATTGAATAAGTAACTGATATATTTACAGATAGATGGTTCTTTTAGAACAGTGCTATCCAACAAAACTTCTATGATGTTGGAAATGCTGCATAACTACACTACCCAGGAGTTAGCTCCTAGCCCCATGTGGTTATTGAAAACTTGAAATATGGCACTTGAAATTCAGAAATTTAATTTTTAATTTTTATTAAATTTAAATAGCTATATTTGGCTAATGGATATGACATTAGCACAATTCTAAATGATTTTTTTATGGAAGCTGATTTGGGGCCAAATACCCTATTCTGACCCTGACAAGAGAACTTCATCCAAGTAATTACATTAATTGTCAAGTCAAAGGCAGTTGCTATTGACAGACCAGAAAATTTACAGAAATGCCATGGGCACCCTATTGGAAAAATTAAGGGCAAACCAATATATTGCTACTTAGCTAGACTCCAATAGGCCTGAGCATGTCCCTCAAAATAATCCATATAAATCTTGCTGGAGTCCAGCTTCAGCAGGTCCAGGGCTCCCTGAAGGATGGATGGTGTCTGCGAAAGGGAGCGAGAGAGCCTTGGCTTCTTTCTGATCACCAGGCAGGCATCTCTGCACTGACCAGAGAGACTTTATTTATTGAAAAAATGTATAGGGTACAAAACAGAAGTGGCAAGGGGCACCTGGGTGGCTCAGTCAGTTGAGTGCCCGACTTCGGCCCAGGTCATGATCTCACAGTTCATGGGTTCGAGCCCCGCATCAGGCTCTGTGCGGACAGCTAGCTCAGAGCCTGGAGCCTGCTTCCAATTCTGTGTGTCCCTCTCTCTCTGCCCCTCCCCTGCTCATGATTTGTCTCTCTCTGTCTCTCAAAAATAAATAAATGTTTAAAAAAATTAAAAAAAAACAGAAGTGGCAATTTCCTTAGACAATGATTTCTGATGACAAATTTTTTGGTATGTAAAAATTTCCCAGAACATTGATTGGTAGAAGATTCATGCATAATCTTTACCAACAGTGATTGAAGTAGGTGACTAGATTCTTATCACCTGGGCAAGGAAGGTATCTTTAGCATTAAAATACAAGGCAATATTTTTAGCATAGCAAAGGCAAGAGTTAGTTCTTTTGTGAGCAGGGGTGAATAGCCTGTTTTCTCTAGGGGAAGAAAAACAGGTTTCTTGGGAAATGTAATATTTGCTCCTATAATCACAAAAGAATAATTCTTCACAAGGGCTGATACCAGTCCGCCAGACACCTTGGGGGTCAGTGCTCAAGCAGAAATTGAGTGGGGGTTGAGTGGGTGTAGACTCCGGTAGCCCTCTGACGGTGGGAGGCCTTGCAAACCCACCTTACTTCAGAAATGGCTTCCAGCAGCCAATTTAATGTTTTTGGATTCTTAAATTTGTGTCTACTGGAAATTTTTCGTGTTTCTGTGGCAATGGTTATTGCAGGAGATCTTGAAAGGATCTCTTATGACCAAAGATACCCACAATCACAACTTTTTCTGACTAATGGAATGAGGAGACAGTGGCTATTGTCTATTTTTTTTAAGTTTATATTTATGTATTTTGAAAGAGAGAGAATTGGGACGGGGTAGAAAGAGAGGGAGAGAGAGAATCCCAAGCAGGCTCCATGCTGTTAGCCTGGAGCCCATAACAGGGCTAAATCTCAAAAACCCATGAGATCATAACCTGAGACAAAACCTGTAGTTGGATACTTAACTGACTGAGCCACTCAGTTGCCCCCTATTGTCTTTAAGCAAAATCTTGGGACCCTTCAAAGAAGTAGTTTGAATATCTGTTATAAGGAAGGAGAATTGTACATTATACATTGTACATTGTATAAAGGACCTTTGTCCTTTATTTTGTTAGACCTTTGTTGAACATTTTTTTGATACTTTAAAAAAATTTTTAAGTTTATTTTTTTGAGCGAGAAATAGAGAGCACCTGCTGGGGTGGGGAGCGGGGAACAGAAAGAGAAAGAGAAAATCCTAAGCAGTCTCTACACCATGAGTGAAGAGTGGATGTGGGGCTCGATCTCACAAACCATGAGATCATGACCTGAGCCAAAATTAAGAGTTAGATGTTCAACCAACTGAGCCACCCAGGCACCCCATACATTTTTATCTAAAGTCTCTTTGTCAAAAATCCCTCTTTGAGAATTATTCTTGCTGACTCTTCAGATTAGAGTTTCTATTTTAAAAAGTTGATTAGGTCCTTGACCTGGGTAGAAGGGCACCTGGTCAGTGTTGCCAACCTCATATCCTTCTGGGGCAAAGCAATTCCTTGTTTATCCCAGCTTGGCTTTTGGTCTGTGCCAGTGCCTGATTCATGCCCTGGACACATAAATTGCTGGGAAAAAAATAATAATTAAAAAATAAAATTTAAAAAGTCAGTTATGCATGGGACTTTGGCTCAGGTCATGGTCTCATGACTTGTGAATTTGAGCCCTGCGTCTGCCTCTGTGCTGACAGCTCAGAGCCTGGAGCCTGCTTCAGATTCTGTGTCTCCCTCTCTGCCCCTCTCCCACTCACAGTCTGTCTCTCAAAAATAAATAAAAAAACATTTAAAAAATTAAAGAAAGAAAAGAAAGAAGAAGGAAAGGAAAAGAAAAGATGAGGGAAATGCTTACCCATCAGTGTTGCAAATAAAAAGGTCATGATATATTACGACTGGCCGTTAATTTCTACCTTGATGAAATATTAAGGGAGTCCAACCATTGCCTAACCCTCTTTTGGAACAGTTAGGCTTGCCAGGGCCTCAGTTACCTGTTACTTGTAGCCTAAGGCGCGGTGCTCCCCTAGCTACGGAGGCCACTGTTTGCAAGAGCAGACATGCAGAGAGATCCCTGGCCAGTGTCACCATACCTGCGCGCATTCCCATATAGAATAGAACTCATCAGCAATTGGAAAATCATGTTTATTGCTAAGGATTAAAAGAATTTTTTCCCCTTGGGTCTTAAAGACTGATGTGCATGGAAAGGAGGCTGGAGGTTTGGCTGCCCTGGGTAAAGGCCCAGGCTGTACAGGGCTGAAGAAACTGAGGTGAACCCAGGTCCATGGCAAGGCTGCTGGGTTTCCTGTGTTGTAAGGAAAGTTGTTGGGGAAAAAGGACTTTTAGACAACAATAGCTGCTGGTATGAACAAAAACAAGTAACAGGAACCCCTTTCTAGTCAGGAGCCCAGGGAGGAATGAGCAGTTGAGCATTTTGAAATGTAAGAATGTGCACTTGAACATTTTGAAATATAGGAGGGAAAGCTCTCTAGTTGCTTCCAGTAACTGACTTGCTTTCTTTTCTTTCCCAACCCAAATATATGTAAGTTTTGGAGCCTTGCTTTCCATACTACATTAGACTAAAAATTACATTTAAAGCCCATGTGATATAATCCCCTTACTTTAAGAAAGCAAAGACACAGAGTTGGTCAACTAGTTATTACTAGAGTTCCTGGCCCAAAATTTACTTCATATGCCATGAAGTTCCTCTTTCCACAGCAGTAACCAACCCCTATCTGTTCCCTATTTCCTTCTCCTTTCTATCATGAAATGATAGGAGTTGGGAACTCAAAACTGTGCTGAGAGTACACAGCCTTCTGGATCTTGGGACAGCCTTTACACTTTGTTGTTATGCTTCCAGTCAGCAAATATTGACTAAGTGACAACAAGGTCCAAGCCTAGTACTAGGTATTGCTCCAGCAGACAAGGGCCTCAAAGATGATTGCAGCTAACATTCACTGTAAAGGGTGATTTCATCTCTACCCAAGACAGGGAGGCTGGGAAACTCACATCAATATATTTTTTCAACTCAATGCATTCAGTTAACCCACATTTACTTGGCTTCCTTTTTCTTTCTAGCTGATCACAGGTTTCCTCTTTCCTCTTCTATCTTCCTAGCTCCTTGACTGTTGCTTCTGTTTAAAGTTTAGCACAAAAGTGAAATAAGTCAGAGAAAGATAGAATACATTTTCACTCATATGGGGAACTTGAGAAACTTAACAGAAGATCATGGGGAAAGGGAAGGGAAAAAATAGTTACAAACAGAGAGGGAAGGATGCAAACCATAAGAAACTCTTAAATACAGAGAGCAAACCGAGGGGTGGGGGGGGGCAGGGGACAGGGGAAAATGGGTGATGAGCATGGAAGAGGGCACTTGTTGGGATGGGTGTTGTATGTAAGCAGTGAATCACGAGAATCTACCCCCAAAACCAAGAGCACACTGTATACACTGTATTAGCCAACCTGACAATAAATTATATTAAATAAATAAAGTTGAGCACAAGATTCTGGGAAAAGAGTGAGAAAGCCTAGGGTGTGACCCCACAAGCCAAATCTTGCACAGTTTCTGTATATGGGGATTAGGAAAAGAATGACTGATTCTTGAAGTTCTGGTCTGATTTGGGGCCTGTTTGGGGAGTGTGGGAATTCTGGCATGAAGAGAAGGAGAGTATAACTAAAAACAGTGCAGACTTGATATAAAATCTGGTCCCAACTTGTATGCATATTCTATCTGACCTTGTCAGGCTATGTTCTCCTCAGATAGTGCCCTCCTCCCTCCCTTTCTTCTGGACTCTCTCTCCATCTCATTGTCTCCACCCTAGTCCGAAACACCCTCAGTTCTTGTCTGGCCTTTAGGCAGGCAGGCCTCAATAACCTGCTGACTGGCCTTTCTGTACCTATTTGTCTCACTTTGATTCTTTCTCTGTTCCACACTTAGAACCTTGCAAAAATGCACTGCTTCCTGGTGTGCACAGGTAATGACTCAAATGACGAGCCCAGCCTCCAGTGCCATGCACAAAGAAGCTTTCACCCATCTCCTTAGCCTTCTCCCTGTGGGCCACCCACACTGGTGTTACCACCAGTCTCGTTTCCCCCTGCCCTCAATCCTAACCCCAGCCCCCACACCCGTGCTGCTTCTTCAAGGTTCAGCTCAAGTGTCACTTCTTCAGGACAACTTCCCTAATACATAAGGGCCCTGGTCAGAAGCTCCCCTAACATCTTGCACTTCTCCTTCACACTGCTCATTACAGTTGCAATTCAATACTTAGCTGTTGTTTAAAGACTGTTTCCTTAGTCAGAATGTAAACTTAGTGAAGTCAGAAACCATTGTGATCTTGTTCATTGCTCTATCCCCCGTATCCATCACAGTGCCCAGCACAAGGAGGGGCTTGTTAAATATTTGTTGAATAAATGGCTACACTCGTATCCTACAGATACACATAGCTCCTTTCCTGACACTAGTTCTGAGCAGAGAGAAACCACCCTGTTCTTATTGTATCATCCATTGTTATTTTTCTTGTTTTCAAGAAGTCTTCACGCCCAGCACAGAGCCCAATGCAGGGCTTAAACTCATGACCCTGAGATCAAGACCTGAGCTGAGATCACGACCTGGACACTTAACTGACAGAATTGCCCAGGCACCATCTGTGGTTACTCTTAATTCTGATTTGGCTTGTTAATTTTTATCCTCTGTACTTTTATATTTCCAAAGGGCAAGAAAGAGCCCTTGAGAGGAATTGCAACTGGCAGTTTCAGCCACACCAGTGTTTTCAGAACGCACACCGCCATTTCCCAGTTCTTTATATACTGAAACCACCAAGAGTTTTGGGTGGCAGGTCTTGAATTCTGATTCTCGGTTAAGTAAAGCACAGTCTGTCACAGTCCCAAATACAAGCCACGTTCTCTCTGAAAGCCCACCTAATCTTGTCAGAGCTTTTCTCTCTTCTTGCCAAAGCATTTTGTTTTTACCCCTGTTAGGCAGTTATATTCTGTTGTTTTTTTTTAATCAATGATGTTTTGATACCCATCAACCTAACCTTCTAAACTCTGTGCTGAGGGCAGATGCACTGAACTGAAATATTGTCTGAATCATCTTTGTATCTCAGTATCTAACACAATGCTAGGTGTTTATTAAACTAAATTGATCTTTTCCATTGTGATACAAGACTGGGGCACTTTCTTTAGTCTTATCAGTTCCATTCACCAATTTCATCATGTGCTCTCCCTCGCTTCTACCAAGAACTGCGAAGAATAGAGGTGTCCTGTCCTCCTTGCCTCTTACGAACAGTTGCCAAAATCACTAGATAAGAAGAAAGAAAAAGTTTATAAAACTACAGAATAAACCAACTATGCCAATAAATAAATATCATTGGGCATAGAGCATGTTTAAAGCCCCATTGCTCTTCTTCAAATCAGATGAGAAGTTTTGGGCGCCTGAATGGCTCAATTGGTTAAGCATCCAACTTCAGCTCAGGTTATGATCTCACAATTCAAAAGTTCCAGCCCCCATGCTGACAGCTCAGAGCCTAAAGCTTGTTTCAGATCTGTGTCTCCCTCTCTCTCTCTGCCCCTCCCTCCCTCCCCCACCCTCTTCCTCTTTCAAAAATAAACATTTTTTAATGTTTTTTTCAGACAGAGAGACACAGCATGAGCAGGGGAGGGTCTGAGAGAGTGGGAGACACAGAATCCGAAGCAGGCTCCAGGCTTTCAGCTAGCTGTCAGCACAGAGCCTGACACAGGGCTCGAACCCATGAACTGCGAGATCATGACCTGGGCCGAAGTCAGATGCTTAACCGACTGACCCTAAACATTTTTTTTAAAAAAGATGATAAGTTTAAAATGCCAGGGGCATCTGCTAAAACTAATGTCTTAAAAAAAGAAGGAAAAGAAGTGACCTGTGTGCTGACAAATTGAACATGCCTTATTATTGATTCTTAGAAGAAGGATAATAACCTGAATGGTATACTTTGCAATGGAAATTATCCTCCCTAACATGTAAACATCGAATAGTGATATATTCACTGAAACCAAACACATAGACCTGGAGTAGGTTCTAATCCCATTTGCCCCTGTCTAGCATGGTGACTTAAGTCAGGTTACTGTCTATAGTTAGTTTTGCTCCATGCTACAGATTTTAAAATAACTTCCTAAAGGAACTTCTGTTTATTTAAACCAGCCCTCATGGTGTTATGCTAAGTGAAATAAGTCAGGCAGAGAAAGACAGATACCATATGTTTTCACTCATATGTGGATCAGAGGAAACTTAACAGAGGACCATGGGGGAGGGGAAGGGGAAATTCAATTGGGGAGAGGGAGGGAGGCAAACCATAAGAGTCTCTTAAATACTGAGAACAAACTGAGGGTTGATGGGTGGGGGACAGGGGGAAATGGGTGATGGGCATGAAGGAGGGCACTTGTTGGGAAGAGCACTGGGTGTTATATGGAAACCAACATGACAATAAACTATATTTAAAAATAAACCAGCCCTAATGAAATCAGGTGTGGACTTGTGGAAGGATGCTGTCAGGCCATGACTGTCAGATGGGAAACTATGTTTTGCCATTATCAAAGATATGATATATGACATGATATGATATGATGTATCTAGGGAAATAAATATTTTTCAGGTAAAACTTTTTCTTGTCAATTGCCAGTTAATTTCTATTTGGGTGAGTTTTTTTTCCAGTTCAACTGTTATTTTTTTAATTTTTAAAAATATTTATTCACTTTTTAGAGTGAGAGAGACAGAGTGTAAGTGGGGGAGGGGTAAAGAGAAAGGGAGACACAGAATCTGGAGCAGGCTCCAGGCCCTGAGCCATCAGCACAGAGCCCAATGAGGGGTTTGAACTCACAGACTGTGAGATTATGACCTAAGCCAAAGTTGAATTTTTTTTCTTTTAATGTCTTTTTATTTATTTATATTTGAGAGACAGAGAGAGACAGCACGAGCAGGGGAGGGTCAGAGAGATGGAGAGACACAGAATCCGAAGCAGACTCCAGGCTCAGTGCTAGCTGTCAGCACAGAGCCTGACGCAAGGCTCGAACCCACGAACCATGAGATCATGACCTGAGCCGAAGCCTGACACTTAACCGACTGAGCCACCCAGGCACCCCTGAAATCAAATTCTTAACCGAGGCATCCCCAGTTCAACTGGTATTTATTAAAAGCCTATTACTGAAAAAGAAATAACATGATATGGCAGAACTATCAGTTAGGAACCTGGTGCTCTAGATCTGACTGTGTGACTACAAGCTGTGTGATCTCACATGCTATAAGTGGCAGTTGCTATTGGCTCACTATGCTAGGCACTTTACAGGTATGATTTCCTTTAATTCTCACAAAATCCTTCATGATAAATTTTGTCAGCCTTTTATACAGATGACTAAACTAAGATTCAGAGAAGTTATGTAACTCACCCCAGGTCATCACACAGGAGAGCAAGTGAGATGTTTTTTCCACTGACTGAATTCTCTAGATCTCAGTTTGTACCATCTGTAAAACTGGGAAATTTAATTATGTGACATCCATGGATGATATTAAATAAATTTAACTTATTTGTTGAATTTTTATTATGGAAATTTCCAAATTTGCACAAGTCAAGACCAATGACCCATCTGCCAGCCACAGTATTAGTATCTCACAGCCCCTCCCCCTTTATCTATTCTCCACTCACTTTCCTCCTCACCCCTGTGCCCATGGTATTCTTGAGAAACAGTCTAAATATATTATTTGATCTGTGAGTATTTCAGTATTTATCACTAGAGAGAAAGACCTTTTAAAAACATAGCCCCAATACCATTAGCATATCTAAGGTATTAACAATAATTTCTTAATATCATACACATCTAGTGCTTAAATTTTCCTAATTTCTTAATGATTGGTTTGTTTAAATCAGAAGCCAAAGTCCTCATATTGTATATGGCTGCTATGTGTTTTAAGTCTCTTTTAATCTGTGGTTTCCTCATGTTCCCCCACCTTTGTTACCCTTGCAACGGATTTGAAGAAACCAGGTATTCATCCTAAAGAGTTCCCACATCTGGAGATTATTGCATACTTGTGCCATCGATTAATGTGTTTCTTTGTTTCCTTTCTCATCTGTAAGCTTCTAGTTCAGTCTAGATGCTTGATCTGGTTCTGACTTGATTTTTTTTCTTTACAAAAACCCTTTACAAGGGTCATCAGTACTTCCATCAGAGATAGTGATGTCTAATTGTCTTTTTGTTGTTGTAATTAACAATCTTTAATGCTAATTGCCTAATTCCACTATTTCCATCAGGGGGTTACAAAATGGTAATATATAATTATATCTTTTCTTCTTCTTTTAATAGCTGGAGTATTTCTATAAAATCTATTTCTACAGTTTTCCTAACCTTTAATTGCCAGGAGATACAGTTTATAAAAAAAAAAAAAAAAGGCAGGTTAAATGCTTGGTTCTCTCCCTTTATTTACCAATTTTCAGAATAATGAGTTGGTTCATTATCATCCTCTAAAGGTGACTGATGAAACTATTTTTTAAAATACCATTACGATCTTAGGAGTTGAACAAATGTGATGTGTTTGATCAGTTGCAGTTATTTTATTAATGATGCTCAAATTATAGGCACATCCTCAAGTTGGCTTCAGAGCCTTTTGATCTGTTGTAGTCTTTGACAGCTGCTTCACCTTTTGTTTGACAAGATGTCCAGCCTCGTCTTAAACATTTCTTGCCCCAGGTCTCAAATCAGACATTTCTCCAAGAATCCCTAAGGACCACAATATGGGCAGTAATAATATTCACTTCTATGGAGTTGTTCACTTCTGAGCCTTTTCAGTGAACAGAAATAGGAAAATGCATTATGAGTTCATACTGATATTTTCAATTCAAATTTAGGAGTACAGAGTTTTACTTCTTTGATTTTGCAGTTGTATTCCTTTCTTTTTGTTAAAAATGTTGGTCCCTCCTTTTAGAATACTTTAGTGCTTTCAGAACTTTTATAGACAATTTGGTTATTAAAGATAATTTGAAAATTACTCTTCTGCTGTCATTGCAGACAGGATTTCCCCACAAACCAGAAAACATGGGCAACAACAGCTCTTTGGGTCGATATCTTTTAAAAACCGTATAACTCTCTTTCTTGACTCCAGCTTGAAAAACCCATAGGAGAGCTTCTGAATATACTGGTTG
>NC_043702.1:53637719-53638881 GCF_006229205.1 Suricata suricatta
TCTTCTGCTGTCATTGCAGACAGGATTTCCCCACAAACCAGAAAACATGGGCAACAACAGCTCTTTGGGTCGATATCTTTTAAAAACCGTATAACTCTCTTTCTTGACTCCAGCTTGAAAAACCCATAGGAGAGCTTCTGAATATACTGGTTGAGGCCAGGTGCCTACCCCTGGATCCATCAAGAGTGACAAAGGCAGTGGAGTCATGTCAGCAAAAAAACCTTCTGCTTATAGCCATGTGATGGTAGTGGGAAGAGCTTTTGGGGAAGGCAGTATTGCTGACATCTACTATGGCAATTCTTAAGTGCTTTGAGTGGAATTAAATCAAAACAGCAGAAAATTGTATAATTAATTATATTGAATTTCAATGATAATTACTAATTGATCTTGGCCTGGAGCTGGCTCCATCATTTGTAGGCCTGCTTGCCTACAAGTTTGTGTTCCTCATTTGCTTACTCTAAGATTTTCTGTTTGTTTTGTTTGAGGTATCTAATCATAAGGGTTTCAAATACTGTTAATTTTATTTCCTAATAGTCATAGTTTGTATTTCTGTTTTGTTGCTTATTTTATAGGTCAGAGCTTCCAGATAAAATTATCATTTGTATAATCACTGTAAAAATTTATAAAATTTTGAGATGTACGTATAAAAGTCTAATAGGGTGAGGAAGCAGGAAAAGGGTATCTCAATTGAGTAATGTGTAGTCTCCTCTCAGAGCTAGAAGAGAACTCAGATATACATCAAAGCTTATAACAGGCCAGGACACAGAATATGGCATTTCCAGTTTTTAAAGTTTTGGAACAATTCTATATGGGTTGGTGAACGGCTCCTGCCCTCGGATATTACCCCTTTAGCACCTCTTCACACTCCACAACTAAAGACTTATATCACAGTAATAGGGGGATGACTGGTTCCAACGGGTTGTTTAATATTTTGAATACCAGTGATATTAAAACACAGGGTATATAATATGACTCCTGGTGGGAGTATAGGACAAAACCCCCCACAAAACAACCAGTATATTCAGAAGCTCTCCTATGGGTTTTTCAAGCTGGAGTCAAGAAAGAGAGTTATACGGTTTTTAAAAGATATCGACCCAAAGAGCTGTTGTTGCCCATGTTTTCTGGTTTGTGGGGAAATCCTGTCTGCAATGACAGCAGAAGA
>NC_043702.1:53638981-53646379 GCF_006229205.1 Suricata suricatta
CAACCAGTATATTCAGAAGCTCTCCTATGGGTTTTTCAAGCTGGAGTCAAGAAAGAGAGTTATACGGTTTTTAAAAGATATCGACCCAAAGAGCTGTTGTTGCCCATGTTTTCTGGTTTGTGGGGAAATCCTGTCTGCAATGACAGCAGAAGAAGCTGACATGCAGAGAAGAGCCAAACCAGCTGTGCACAGGAATTCTGACAGCACTGGAGTTCCTGCGGTGGTTCCTGAGGCCAGTGGCAGCCTGCCCATCTCTTAGGTCAGCTTCACGATGCTTCCTTGGCATCCATAAGCCAATTATTTCTAATTTTCACCAAGGCTAATTTAAATTAGATTTCTGTCATGTGCTATCAAAAGAACTCTCACTTCTTTGACAAAAGGAAATACATAGAATAAATTTTTCATAAGTAATAGATTTATATTTGAGTAATGTTAGTTTTATTACACCACATATAAATCCTCTCAGTTCCCCACTATCATCAATAAAAAAATATTCAGAATGTTAATGGATTTTTGATTATGTGATTTTTTTTTCTAACTTAGATTTTCTTAGTCTGGGGTATGGTAGAAAGGCAGGACATAAGTCTGGAAAAGGGGACTGAGATGAGAACCCACAGGGCCTTAAAAGTCATGCTAAGAATTTGGACTTCAGCTTGTAGGTAGTAAGGGTCTAACTGGAAAGTTTTCAAGCAGGGAAGTGATACATTTGAATCTTTGGGGTTTCCTGGTGGAAGTGTGCAACTTCATTTAAAATAGGAAAACAGTTTCCTAGGTCCTTATTCTGGAACCTAATCACTTGGCTATTCCAAGTATCTGGGGCTGAGTTGATAGGGGACTCACCTGGTTGGAAAAGGGAAAAAATCAAGAGAAATTTCAAAGATAGACTTGACATTACTTAATGACCAGCTGTACACAGGGAACAAAAGTGAGGAAGTATAGAAGGGCTGTGAGTAAATGGAGACACCATCAACACAGGAGAAGGTGGAGGAACAGGTTTGAGAAGACACTAATCTAATGGAGCATCGCCACTGATCTGTGTTCCATTTTAGAAGGTCTGGTTGCTCTGTCCCTATGTAGCACTCACAATCTCTCTCATTTCAAAGACAATCATAGTATGATTGTATCTTGGCATGTTGTTTGTACTTTATTAGAACTCCTCCACAAGACAGGAGGCCAAGAAAGTCATTACATTCTGGAAATTTAGGATTCCTATTTGGTCTCTGATAAAGAAGGAATTAACTGGTTTTGTCATGCTGGTGTGTGTTGGAATAATATATTTTATATGTAATATATTTAAAATAGTATGTTCTATTTATTTATTGGTTTTATTTAGTGAATATAACTAAAAGAATAATTAGAGCTGACCTAAAATTTTGTATATCACACACCATCAAGAATACCACAAATTGTCTACTCTGTGTTCATGGTTACAAATAGACAAATTAAAATTTTACAGTGAAATAAAATTGGAAAGAACATAATAAACTGATATGAGGCTCAGATTTTCAGTGTAAATATTTCTATGTTCAAAGCAGTTAACCAGAAAGCACATTTTCACTATACCTTCCCTAGAGAGCTAAAGAGCTCTTATCTACCTGATTTCTAAAGCAAAGTTATCAAATGCCAACAATGTAATCTGTGTTAAAAATAAAATTAGACACTGCCCCACCTTACTCACTACCATCCCAATATCTTCTGAAAAGTGCAAAATCACAATTTGTGAGTGGCAATTTTGTCAACAGTAAAAGCCTAGCAGCTCATAGACTTGGGAATTGTGAGAAGTAACTGAGATGATTCAGTTTTAAAAATACCAAATAAAAACAGTACAGTCTACTTAACAACAGGTTTACAACCTATTGGAAATATGTATGAACCACCACCACCCAAAATGGAGTCCAAACCCTTAGACACTTCAGTTCCTGGTTCTTCTTCTCTCCATTTAGCCGGCTTATTTTCGCAGGCTTATTTTCTTGGGCTTTGCAATGAGCATGTACCAAAGAACTGAAGTCTATGTCACCTCAAAGAATGTACTTTTTGCCTTACATGGGTGTAGGACACTTCCAGTTAAGGCTGTAACCTCTGTAGTACTCAGCCAATGAGGAATCAGGGGAGGGATTTGCACAATAGACGATAAATTGCCTGCTGTGACACTCACTCATGCAAGAACCTTGATTAAAGCCTCACTTCACTGTGCTTTGAGTCTCCATGTCCCTCCTTTGATTGGGTCAGTGGGCTTATTTCTCACATGAATAAACTGATACTTTAACATTCTGACAACTTTAATGAACTACCAGGAACTTGGTCAAATTCCCCTCAGTTTGCCTTGATTTCCTTATATCAACATTGATCAAGAGAAATTAAAGCAAACTATGTATGCAATTTAAAATTCTCTAGGGGCCCCTGGGTGGCTCAGTCTGTTGAACCACCCATCCGACTTTAGCTCAGGTCATGACCTCGTGGTTTGTGATTACAAGCCCCATGTCTGGCTCTGTGCTGACTATTCAGAGCCTGGAGCCTGCTTCAGATTCTGTGTCTCTCTCTCTCTCTGCCCCTCTCCTGCTCATGCTTTATCTCTCTCTTCTCTCAAAAAATAAATAAATAAATAAATGTTTAAAAAAATTAAAAGTAAATAAATTTATTTATTCTCTAGCAGACACATGAAGAAAAAAGTAAAAAGAAATGTATGAAATTAATTTTAATAATATATTTTATTTGACCAGTTTTTCCCAAAGTGTTATCATTTGAACATGTAATCAGTATTTTTTCAATATATTTATTTATTTTTTTGAGAGAGACAGAGACAGAGCATGAGCTAGAGGGGCAGAGAGCGAGGGAGACACAGAATCTGAAGCAGGCTCCAGGCTCTGAGCTGTCAGCACAGAGCCTGACATAGGGCTTGAACTCGTGAACCATGAGATCATGACCTGAGCAAAAGACCAATGCCAAACTGACTGAGCCACCCAGGCACCCCTACAATCAATATTTTTAAATTACTAATGAAATGTGTTACATTCTTTTTTTCATATATTTTCATCTGGTGTGTGTTTCACATTTACAGCATGTCTTAATTCAGTCTAGCCAAATTTCAAGTGCTGAATATCCTCATGTGACTAGTTGCTATTGTATTGGACAGTACAATCTTAGGTAAGAGAAAAGTTACAACTGGAGACATCTTTTAAAAGACTTACTGCATTCCCTTTAAATTACATGAGGACTAAAAATTAATTAATTAATTACACGAGGACTAAAAATTAATTAATCAATTAATTACATGAGGACTACACCATGCTTAGCACAGTGTTTGCTACTAATAGCTGGCAGGCCATTCCAAATCTGAAGGAAAAAGGTTACATGACAGAGATTACAAATAGGCATTCAAATATGTCATCATTTTTATTCTGGTCTCTACCCCTGCCATTCTGTTTTCCATGTTTTAAAGAATGGTAAATGGTGGTGCTTTTCTGCCATGACAAGTTACAGATTAGGTAACAGGGAAGAATGGAGTAGCCACTAACAGGGACTTTCCCCAATTACAGAATTAATATGCTGTTCTGGAGAGGCACTAACTTGAGAGGCAGATTGAGTTTCATCTTGGCTATTCCACTAGCATATGGCCTGAGGTCAAGTCAGTTCTTTGGACATGTTCTCTTCTCTAAAATGAGGAAGGAATAGATTGGCCTAGGGGATTGTAAGGGAAGAGTGAGGAGGAAATAACTGATATATTTGTGACACATACTCACACATACCCCACCACATTCAACTACTGTTGGATCAAGTTTGTGTCAATTATTAATCTTCAGTATAAGCTCCAAAACGAATTAAAATTTTAAATATTATAACCAGGTAATTTAATCACCTCTACTTCTCTTTTCAACAATATAGGCTATATTCACATTTCCTGGCCTGTTCCTGAAGGTCCTTTCACATAGCTTTTTCTCCAACTCCCTTGTCATCAGTCTTACTCTTACTCCTCCCAAGTTCCTGGTCAGGTTCCCAAATCATTAGCCACTGCTGATTCCAGGAAAATTGAAAATGAGGTATATTAGTTCAAGTTCTGCCCTACATGAGGCTTATCCTTTTCCTTTATCCTTCTGGTGTCTGAGTGAGCTGTAAATGCTAGAGTAATCCACCTCAAGCCAGTAAGAAACATTTGTAAACCATAGTTTTAAGTCTTCCCACCTAAGTTAATTGGTCATAGTGACTACTCCCATGAGGTGATATATGAAAGGGACAGCATTCTGACATGAGTAAGCAATAGGAGAATATAGGCAACTTCCTCATTAAATTTACTTGCCTTCAAAAGCTGTCCAGGCCTAGTTCTATATTTTTACCTTTGCAGCTTGGACTGGGAGTCTCAGATAACAGCTGGGTCATAATCAAGTGAGATTGTAGTCACTTGGGGTCTCAAAGGTTAGTAGTTACACCAGGGCCCAGCAGCAAACCTCTAAAAATCCAAAGAGGGCCACCAAAATAGTGCCTCTTCGTATTGGTCAAGGGCTCAGATACAGCACTATCTCTCTCACTTTATTTTTATTTTTTTTAATGTCCTTTTGTTTCTGAGACCAAAAGAGAGTGTGTGAGCAGAGAAAGGTGAGAGAGAGAGGGAGACCAAGGATCCAAGCAGGCTTCAGGCTCTGAGCTGTCAGCAGAGAGCCCGACGTGGGGTCTGAACCCATGAACTGTGAGATCATGACCTGAGCTGAAGTTGGACACTCAACCAACCGAGCCACCCAGGTGGCCCTCTCTCTTACTTTAGAACAACAGCCACACATATTCTGTATACCACTGGAGCCTTGAAAATTTTCCACTCTCTAGACCTTACCTGTCTTTTCAAGATTTCAAAGATGTATAATATTTCTACTCTTTTGCCTCCATCTGCCTAGTATTAACAATCTAGTGAGTCAGTGTGATCTCTGGTAAGAAGGAAATAAGCAAACTTTTTGCTTAATTGTAGCCCAGAGCCTCAAAGGTGGTATAATCCTATAGCAAGAAGGTAAAACTATACTATTATCCATACCAGATGAAGGCAAACTGTTTCTGGCTTATCATTTACAATTATTATGATAAATGGCCACATGTCCCTTTGCATGGTAGAAGGAAGATTCAAGTAGGCACTTCAAGAGTACCCAGATTTTTAAAACTGTGCCTGAGAACTGATTTATATCTGGAAATTGGATAATGTCTCTCTTTTCTAGACCTAAAGCATTTTTGTTTGCTTCTTTGATATATAAATCAAGAAGGACCTTAGTGAGCTACCCATCTACTTCCATCTTAGGGACTTCATAACCAGCTAGTCACCTATAGTTTCTATCATTCTGATTCTCACACTGACCCTACTACTTTCAAGTTAGCCACATACAAATATTAAATGCTACTACTTTGATTATGCCACTCTGGGTTCCTCCCATCCCATGTAACTCTGTAAGCCAAATTCAACTCCAGCCTCTTTCACCATCATCCTGGTCTACAGGGAACATTTTCCAAAGCCTGTTCAACAATGCTGACCTCCCCTTATAGATTTGTCTCTAAAGGTCTGTTTATGAAGAATGGCTTTGGACCTTTTTGAAAGACATAGTTGAGGTGAATGATTGGGTCAGAAATTATCAATCCATGCCATCATTCCTGTGTCCTGAAATTTTTAAATTCATTCTTTTACATTTTATCGAAGAGATTTGCATCTCAACTTCATTTTATATGAGTCACCATTATATCCAGATTTCAGTTAACCTTTAGCAGAACAAATAGAATTATCTCCAGCTTCTCTAGCTGGAACAGTTCATCTAGAATCTCTTGTGAGCCCTACACGTAAAATCAGCCCACACCACAATTGTGTCCTCCCGTTCTTCATTCAGCATTCTTAAACTCTATTCTAACCCACATTCCACAGATTAATAGCAAAACTCTTCCAATTCCTTTGGTGCTTGAGCTGTCTCTTCCTGAATTTCACTTTGTAATTGGCCTCTTGAAACATACTAAAATTCAATTCTAATTTAAGATCTGCAGATCTGCAGAGTAAGACATAAGACATAAGAGAACTTGGTCTCCTCTTATAAGGTAACTCCCTCAAAGTAGAGTGCTTCAGTATCATCAAAGGACAAACAGCTTCATAAGCAAAAGGAGATACTGCTTCAGCCAGCAAGGGAGGCTCAGTGGAGTTTGGGGGTAAGAGTTAGGTTCTCTGAATTCTCTCCTACGTAGCATTTTAACTTTAAAGTTGTAACTCTTTCTGGATCAGCACCTTAGCATATGTTCATATAACACCACAGGTAAGGAGGTGAAGTCAACTGATTCTAAGCAATCAGCAAGAACAAATATTGGTTTTGGGTGCCTGGGTGGCTCACTTGGTTAAGCGTTCGACTTCGGCTCAGGTCATAAGCTTGCAGTTTGTGAGTTTGAGCCCCGCTTCGGGCTCTGTGCTGACAGCTCAGAGCCTGGAGCCTGCTTCACGTTCTGTGTCTCCCGCACTCACTGCTCCTCCCCTACTCACACTCTGTCTTTCTCTTTCTCTCAAAAATAAGTAAACATTAAAAAGTTTTGGAAAAAAAAGGAACAAATATTGGTTTATAGTTATCTCCTAGAGCTATAAGAATTTCTTTTAACAAGTTCACAGTTTGGGTATCATTTCATGATTTTTTAAATGTTTATTTCTTTATTTTGAGAGAGATAGAGAGCAAACAAGCAGGAAAGGTGTAGAGAGAGGGAGAGAGAGAGAATCCCAAACAGGATTTGCACTATTAGTGCAGAGTCTGATACAGGGCTCAAATTCACAAATTGTGAGATCAAGAGTCTGAGCTGAAATCAAGAGTCAAACCTTAACCAACTGAACCACCCAGGTACCCCTCAGTTCATGTTTTAAAATGAGCATCTTGAAGTTTCCATTTGTCAATCTCTTCAATGGAAACAGCTAACCTCAGCACACAGTTCTTGAATTCCTCATATTCTTCATGCTCTTTTATGCTAACAACCCTTGGGTCGTCCATGGCCTTGTCTTCAATGCCCACCTGAGTCCTAATGTTAACAGACATTAATTTCTTTAGCTGTTTCACTATAGCAAGCCATGGGCTTCCAGAATCCCATCTCTGAATATTAATTGGATTTTTATTATCTTCAAGCATAATGGGTCTGCATAACTAGAGTTTCATCATCTCCTCAAGAGTCTGTTGTTTTTTTATTTTAAAATTTTTTAATGTTTTATTCAGTTTTGATACAGAGAGAGACAGAGCATGAGAGGGAGAGGGGCAGAGAGAGAGAGAGAGAGAGAGAGAGAGAGAGAGAGAGAGGAGAGAGAGAAGGAGACATAGAATCAGAAGCAAGCTCCAGGCTTTGAACTGTCAGTTCAGAGCCCAATGTGGGGCTCGAACCCACAAACATGAGATCATGACCTGAGTGGAAGTTGGA
>NC_043702.1:53646479-53751179 GCF_006229205.1 Suricata suricatta
TTTTGATACAGAGAGAGACAGAGCATGAGAGGGAGAGGGGCAGAGAGAGAGAGAGAGAGAGAGAGAGAGAGAGAGAGAGAGGAGAGAGAGAAGGAGACATAGAATCAGAAGCAAGCTCCAGGCTTTGAACTGTCAGTTCAGAGCCCAATGTGGGGCTCGAACCCACAAACATGAGATCATGACCTGAGTGGAAGTTGGAGGCTTAACCGACTGAGCCACCAGCGCCCCAAGAGTCTTGTTTTTAACCAATTCCCCATCACCTGTTTCTCTATAAGTCACCATTCATATTTGCAAGCATTAGTAATCAACTCTAGGTGGCTTAAACAGAATGGAATTTGTTGGAAGAGTACCAAGGGTTCATAAAATCTGTGGGAAAGTTAAAAACCAGCTCAGAAAACAGATAGAAGCTAAAAGAGGCTGGCAACAAAAAACTCAGCCAAGAAGCTCTAGGAATACTCTGGTTAGAATGCTGCCAAAGCTTGGCCTAGAGTTGTTACAGGAAGAGGCTAGGCAGAATGTTTTCAGGGACAGACTCTTCTCCTGGATTATTGAGATCAATATCATTTCTGTAAATAATTTGCTAGTCTCTGCACCTTTGTGTCAGTCCTTTTGGATTCAGTGTCAGAATTCCATTCAACAAACCTCAGCTACGTGCTGATACCTTTGCTGTCTAGAAAAGTAAAGCTCTGCTCTTTTTCAGTTTCCATATTGGGAAAAGCATTGGGATGGTAGGTAACACACACACACACACACACACACACACAACCACACACACACACACACACACACACACACAGCGAGGCCATCATTGGTGGGTTTATTTCTAGACTTGCTATTCTGTTTTATTGATCTGTTTATTTTGTTGCCACTATAACACTGCTTTAATTGGAAACATTGTATAATATGTTTTAACATCTGATAACTCAAAAGATGTAAAAATTTTCTTAGCTCTTTTCAGCTTAATATTTCTCAATGAATTTTGGAACCCTTCTATCAAGTTTCTAAGAATATCACATTGGAATTTTGTATTGGAATTGTATTATATTTCTGAATACATGGAGGAATAATTAAAATTTTTACAATATTGAATCTTCTTATCCAAGAACATGGTATATCTCTATTTTTTTAAGCCTTCTTTTATACTCCTGGATAATTATATAACTGTCTTAACTCAGATTTGGCATAATTCTTAAGTTTATGTCTTTGTTGTTAGAGTGGCTAGAATTTGTTCCATTTTATTTTCCTTTAAGAGTTTTAAGGCACTTCTTTTGGCTCAAGCAAAATCTTAACTTCTCATAATTTTATTATACAAATCCCTCTATGATTCTAATTTCCCTACTAAACCGTATGAACCAGTGAGCTAAATCCTTCCCAGGTTTATCCAGCATTGATTACTGAATTAAATAATATACTTTGTAGTATAAAGTTAAGGGTAAGGAATGTTTCTAAGGGGAGTAAATTCAGAAAAAAATTACCAGAACTGGATTAATTGGAAGATGGTGGCCACTGCACTAGTACTACAGTACCCCCTAGTGGACACAAGGAAACATGGTCTTGCTTATACCAGGAAGAAATCTGAAGGGGCTTTAGTGACCAACTAAGTAAACACTTTAGCTTACAGATAAGCAATCTGAAGAACAAAAAGGAGAAATGATTGGCTCAAGTTTACATGGCCAAACCAAAGCCCAAATCCAAGATTCCTAACTCTCATTTTTCTTTCTCTTCAACATCCTGTTACCCCCTCTCCACCCAAGGCAATCACCTGCTTGCTTGCTCTCTTCCTTCCTTTTCAACATGCGCTATACACCTATTATGTATCAGGGCACTAAGAATACAAATATATAAATATTTAGTCTTTGCCTTGAAATCTACTTTTCTTTCAAGTTCACTAATTTCACCTGTTTTAAGGGACTGAATTTGCTAGACAATCACCATAGAACCATGCAGGGGTAGGGTCTCAGTTATCCACAAACTGACTCACAATGTGATTAATTAATTACTGAGATTTGATTGGAAGGCACATTTGCAGATGTGTATACTGCCCTTGACCAGCTTCAGACTATTTCATGAAGAGAGAAGACTTTACAGACCCATCACTGTGAATTCTTTTGCAGAAAATGAAAATAGGATATTGAAGGTGTTTGTGTGTGCCCACCACCCAATCCCAAATGTTATCATTTGTGTGTACTTCATGGGGCAAATCTTGATTGAGGACCTATATGCCAAGCAGGTACTAAGTACTGGGTTTAGTGTGGTCAAGAGAACAGATATGGTTCCAAAGTTTCTGCTCTCATGAAGCCTACAGTGTCATATATATGTATGTGTGCAATTCCTAAAATCACAGGAAAACTTTTTCCCATTTCAGTCTGGCAAGTCACATTTTTAGGTTATAGAAATCAGGGTATGATAACATTTTCTTAAATTACTCTGTCCCACCATAAAGTACATAAATAATTAGGATTTGGGGCAAAAGGGACTGGAATTGAACCTCAACCACAATTTATAACCAGACAAATTCTCTTTTCTGAGCCCCAGTCACTTCTGTAAGATGAAATAATATGTATCCCTGTGAATGATGACAATTTATCATTATCCTTATTAATACCTAAACAGAGGCATTACTTCTTAAGTTGAAAGCATGAATTATAGATTTCTTTTCCTAAAGTGCAGAAAAATTATTGGGAGAGAAACATTAATATTGTTCACTTAGTTTCACCAAGAATGTCACTTTTCAGAATTAATACAGAAATGCATTCATGGCCACTGACATTTTAATTGAAAATAATAATAATAAAGGGGCACCTGGATGGCTCAGTTGGTTAAACATCCACCTCCTGGTTTCTGCTCAGGTCATGATCTCACAATTCTGTGAGGTCAGCCCCTGTGCCGGGCTCCGCGCTAACAGTCCAGAGCCTCCTTGCAATTCCCTCTGCCCTTCCCACACTCTCTCTCAAAACAAATAAATAAACTTAAAACAGCAGCAACAACAACAACAACAATAAAACAAAATTCTCTAACAATTGATGCTACTATAACAGTATTTCTTTAAGGTTTTTTTTTTCTATGGGGGAATATGTCCTTGCTCCACAGAGACAAAGCCCTGTCACTTCAGTGATGATGAACAAAACTGGTATAACCGTTATAAGGGATCTTCTAGTAAATTCTATCTAACCTTATCCCTCCACCTATGTAATGGTTTGACAAAGGCAGGAATCATGTTGTACTCCGCTTTCCCTGTTCTCTCCACCCAGTGGCACTTTCTGTAGACTTAGAGCATGCTAAATGTGGCTGAGAGGACCATACCTTATTATATGCTATTTAACATATAAGCTGCAAGAGAAAATCTGGCCCAAATTATAGGTAAACTTACTTTGTTTCACCTAGAAGGAGGTATTATGAAACAAATTCTACTCCTATAACTTTTCTGCTAGGGGAAAAAAAAGCAGTTAAAGTTCCCAATCTCTACTCAAACCAAAATAAAGCTTCAAAAGTATTTAGACACAGAGAAAAGGAATAAGGCAGATCAGGGAAGAATAAGTATGTTTGTAAATGGTGTGCATGCAGCAGGCCAACTTCCTTTCCCTGTTGTGATATTTCCTAAAGTGTGCTCCACATAATGCCAGTTCCAGCAAAAGCCCAGGGTTTCAAATAAGTTTGAGAAATTTTGCCCAGCATTTTCCTTTCTTGAAAGTTTACAGCGTGCATTGGTAAGTTAAAGCTTACCAGAAATCCTGCCTGTGATAAGAAAAGTGTTTAAAATTGTTTACCTACCCTTCTCCTGAATTTATTTGGCGAACATTTCACATATAAGCAGAACAAGTAGTTTCTGTGGAACACACTGACTTCAGGAAACTGCCCCACAGTATTGAAAAGGACCTCCTTATCTTGTTTATACAAAAATCCTAGCATTTTATCTCCAAATCCTGCCAGACTTAGAATGTGAGCATTTTCAGCAATATTTTAACAAAAGACGCCAATCTGGAGGTACCAGAAAGTTAACACAATTGAATCTTACTTATGTAAGAAGTCAGTTTGAATCCAGGAAGTGGTTCCCCAGCAATGCCTGGCATGTTGTCATAAAAACCAATAAACAGATATCCACGTCCTGTTTTGTAGGTGGACGGAACAGAGAGAAGGGGAAAGAAAACATAAAATTATCACCCCCAAATCTCACTGATGTTTCTTACAGTTTTCTACAAATTAATACACAGAATCCATTTTCCTTCAGCTCCATCTTGGGACTTCCAGTTTACCTTTGTGTATTTCTAATTCTCCTCTCTAGATGGCAGCACAGATGAAAAAATGCCAGAAAAACTTGGAGCCAACTGACTTCAGGAGCAACAAACAGCCATCAACTGCCTACCCACTACTCACCCTTTTTTTTTTTTTAAAGTGAAACCTAAGGTATGATGATTACACTTAATATTTTCAAATAAACCAAATCAGTTATACAGGGATGTAAAGAATTAATGAGAAACATGTCAGTGAAATGAGGAACTGACCACTTAGGAACCTCTTTCCCAAATAGTTGTTTTTTCTGTACCTTAACAATAATGTCATCAGTGTTCCTATGTCATGCAGAATGTCATATAAGCATGGTCATTTGCATCTTGACACTGGACATCTGATACAGCCAAACTCCAAGCCACCTGCTTTGCTGTGAGTATTGGGTTTATTTAAGATGTAAACAATGCTATTTACTGACCCTTTTGTCAACTGATGCTTTGAACCTTCTGTAAAGTGATCGCCATGTCACCAGATGCTGCACTGAAGCTTAAGAAGTTAGCAAGAAGGTAACACTTCATTAAAAGCATGCAACGTATGGTTGAATTAATAATGCAAGAGAAAAGGAGTGGAACAACCTTTATACTTTACATCAAAGCCCCACTAAGGATTTTTGAAACACTATTTCTCATCGTGTTAAAAAACAACATTCACATTCAGCTGAGTAAATTTAAAGATCAAGTTAGCTTTATTCAACAATTCATGAATGGTCAGCATCCCATTCAGCAAATAAAAAGGAGCTCTGAGGAGCAATACAAAATGGAAGGCTTTTGTAGGGCAGGGATAAGGAAAATGCAGATTACCTTATCTTTCTCTGGGGGGGCAGATTACCTATCTTTCTATCAAGTGGATTACCTCACTACTGCTAACCACTTCATTCCTGGGAGAGGCTGAAACTGCAGTTAGGTTAGGTACTAAGTACAGGTTTGGTGCTGTAGGCTTAGCACAAGTGACTCCATTTTGGGCCTATTGTTTCTTTTTTTTTTTTTAACAAGGGGGTCTGCCAGCAAGATGTTCATAAAAAAAAAAAAACATAACATAGGGAAGGCACCCCTATAACACATGGCATTTCAAGGGCTCAAGAGTACGCTAAAGAACACTGAATTGTTCATGTGTAATGACTTGGATAGAAGCTAAAAGGTGACCTGTGCCTTTTAAATAAACAACAATAAAAAACTCTCACCATGGAGAGTGAACATAACTGTAGTACATAAATAAACCCACCTGAGGCCAAGTAGATTGTCGGTCACATCTAAGAAAAAATGAATTTGCAGTGTTATCAGAGTCCTTTTTAAGTCATTCTTCTTCTTCTTCTTCTTCTTCTTCTTCTTCTTCTTCTCCTTCTCCTTCTCCTTCTCCTTCTCCTTCTCCTTCTCCTTCTCCTCCTCCTCCTCCTTCTTCACAAACATTCCAGGAAATTACTCCGAATACCGCATCTTTCCTTGAGGGAATACCTTTTAATATTCCTCAGGTTATAACCAGTTATGATGAGTCAGGAAATCTGCCTTTCCCCAAAACAACTCCTGGTGCTCTAAGGTTACGGAATGCTTTTCCCTGGGCTCTAGGTTTAGAGACAAAAATGAGTCCTAAAATGACTAGTTGGGGAGGCACTGAGGTTATGTAGAATATGAGAGCGTGAAAGAAGTTGGGATATTGAGTATGACCCGGCCACTGGCCTGCATATATCTCAAGGGCCACACCATCCCACACCATCCAGAGCTGCAGGCCAGCAGCCGTCAGCTCTGGGACTTTCCATCTAGCCAAGACCCAGGTTACTCCTTCCGAAACCTAGGACTCTTGGAGGTGTCACATACCCAGCACAAAGCTGAATCCTGAAAGTCCTGACCCATTAATTCTGTGGCATCTGTACGGCCACCAAACCTGCCATTCCCGAGACGTTTAATACCCTTGATGTGTGCCCAAGAGGGCAGCCCTTTTAAGGGATTATATCCCCTATGAACCATCATCTTCATACTTGATTCAGCTTCCAAATCCTCTCTTTCCTCTTAAACTTCTCCTCTGTGACCTCAGGAATTTCATTTATAATCAGCAAAAACCCTGATACTCACAACCTCTTCACTGGACATTCTTTAACTTTCTAGCCCTAATCTGGCTTTCCCTGAAAGCACACTGCTTCCCCTGCAGCCCTCACAAGCAGAAGCTGCTGAGTCAGGTTCTTTCTGTCACACCCTGTCATTTCCATGAATCTCGGTTTTCTGCCCTCTGAAACCCAGACCACATAGCCCTCAGGTCACACTCTCTACCCCAGCTGTCATCTGCTGACTGCCTAGCCATGTCCTGTGTTTATTAGAGATATTAGCAGCCAACACCAGTATCCCTTTTCGTTCCAAATTCTGCCAACGGTCTGGCACATTTGGTGTGTACATGAGGCATAGTTGAGCTCTTTCAGTTCCTCGATTCCATCTCTGGTTTCCTTCTCTACTCCGTTTCAGTCACCCAATCCCATGGCCACCCCAGACTTGATCATCAAGAAACCACAGCATCTCTGAACCCATGACTTTCTATTCCTCTAGTTCTTCTCCTTTGGTTATTTTTACTCTATTGATTTTTGAAACTTATTAAAAACTCTGTTTTCTCTTTATGTGTCATCCATTTGCTGTTTCCTTTCCCTTCCCTATTCTGAAAAGATTCCATGCTTTCTAATCTTAGCCCCATGGCCTCAATTCATTTCTCCATTATTCTTTTGTTTCATCTGTCTGACAAAACTTGAATCTAGTTGTTTGCCTTGGCCATTCTTTTGCCTGGGCTGCTGGACACTGCTGGAGAAAACCATATGGTCACACAGATCAGGCTGCCCTAAATTCATGCTCAGCAACCTTAGTGGGACTTCAGTACTGCCTGCAATTCTACCACATTCCCCTGACCTGCTTGCTCATTCTTTGAGTCACCAGAGCAGCTATTTTGAGAACTCCTCTCTCTTTCCAAACCCCATGCTTGCCTTCTTTACTATTCCCTGTATGTGGTTTTGTTTTCCACTTATCACAGGGGTGAAATAGGAATTATGAGATGTGAGCAGCCTCAGTTTTCCTGACAACCTATCAGCTTACATCTTTACCCACTTCATCTCTTTCCTCAACCTCACCTCTTTTTAAAAGATGTTTCCTCTCCCATCTAAGGTCCATCTCTTGGCCCATGCTCTGAGCCCTATCTCCTCCTAATTTCTCATTGACCTCACTGTCAGTTATTCCTTTTCACTCTTTTCTATATATTCAACCTATTCCTCTCTACTGAGGTTCCTTCCTCCTCAGGTTAAAGAAAAAAAAAAGCCACATTCTCCTCCATCTATAGCCTTCTCTCTCCTTGCTAGCTAAACTTCTTGGAAAAGTCATCTCCACTCACTGTTTCGACTTCCTTACTTTCCATTCACTCTCCCAGTTTGCTTTTTCCATGATAACCAGTGATCTCCATGTAGCTAAACTCAAGGAATACTTGCCGGTTCTGTCTTTATTTGACCCTATGCAGCATTTGACATGTTCTCGTTCTTGATACTTTCTCTTTCCCGGGCATCTGTGACACCACCTACATGCTCTTGGATATGTCTCTAGCCCAGACCTTTCCCTTGAGCTTCAAACCCAAAGAATTACTCCACCTGTAGGTTCTATTGGCATCTTAAAGTGAACTCATTTTCTCTTCAAATATGTACCTCTTCCTGAATTACCCCCTGTGAGTAGTGAGCACTACTCTGGACTCACTGATGCCACCAGAATCTTGTGTATCATCTCTGACTGCTTGGTGGAGAGAGGATGGACGTCCATGTATGATTGGCTGCATGTTGTCAGGAAGTGTGAGCTCTTCATCTAGTCTCATCTGGGTGGTCCAAATGCTGGCATGAGTTGTTGATGCCACTGTTGCCTACCCTGTCAGCACCAGAAGGGCCCAGTGTACCCTCTAGGTTTTGGAGGGCTTTTTTGTTTTGTTTTATTTTATATATACAAGTGTTTTTTTAAGTAGGCTTCACACCCAGTGCCCAGTGCAGGGCTTGTACTTATGACTGTCAGATCAAGACCTGAGCTGAGATCAGAGTTGGATGCTTAACAGACTAAGCCACCCAGGAGCCCTGCCCTCTAGGTTGTTGACCCTGTTGGCTCTGATGGATGATGATGGGCTGGCGGGAGGTACACACAGGCCCCAGGTAGCTTCGTCTTGCAGAGGGACAGTCCCATTCCCCACACCCCCAGCCAGCAATCCAGAAACATCTCTTCCTTTTGTCCAGCATATCCCCTTCCATATCAGGTTACTTCTTCTCCACTCAGCACGGACAAGACAAATCAATTCATATTTATACATGTGTATAAAGTGTTTAATCTAATTAACTCACATGTGTGTGAATTACATTAATCTCAAACAATAGAAAAGTTAATTATTTAAATCTCTCTCAATTTCAGTTTAATCTTGGAATTTAAGAGCAGAGTCCTTTGTATTTCACTTTTATAATGTAGAGTCTGGGTCTCTCTCAACATCAGATTATCTCCCTAAGAATTAATTTACTAATAAGGGTTGGTGGTGGTGGTAGTGGTAGTGGCGATGGAGCGTGTGTGTGTGTGTGTGTGTGTGTGTTGGTTTGGTGTCAGGAGTGTCAGGTTGGCAGCCTAGAGCCAACCTGAGTGCAAACCTAAGTTTGAGATGAGTGCAAAGAGCACATTCCGTTAATACTTCACATGTCATCCTATCTCATGTTCTTTCAAAATCACAAATCTGATCAGGTCATTCACCTGCTAAAAGCCTGTCTGTACCTTCCCATTGCCTTGAGGATAAAATCTAACTTTTAAATTTGACGTACAAGCTAAAATCTGTTCCTAGCTTACTTCTTCCAACTCATTTCCCACAATTTTCTCTCTTCTTTCAGTTCCTTGGGCTCTCACCATCATGCTTTCTCTTGCCTCTGGACTTTCTCACATTTCTGGGAGATTTTGTCCAACTTTTTCCTATGCCTAGTTAATTCCTACATATTCCTCTGGTTTCAGCTTAAATGCCAGCTCCTCCGGAAGTCCTCTTTGACCTCCTTCCCATCCCTGACTTCGATGTGTCACTTTTGTATACTCCCATAACTTTCTCAGGTCATAGCATTTATCATATTTTAATATTTTTTATTTATCTGCTCTCTGACTAGACTATAAATGCTTTCAAGGCAAGATTGTTTCTGTCTTGATCACTGTACACCCTCCAACACCTAACATGTGTCTGATACATGGTAGGTGCTCAATAAATATTTGTGAAATAGCAAATAAATGAATGAATGAAGAATAAATTGAACTTGCAAGACAGATAACAGCTGGCTTTATGTGTAGTGTTTTTCACCTTAAAGAAGGACTCAGTACTTTATTGTGTTTCTCTGTAAGTAAATCAACAAAGCAGAAGTGAGCAATCTATGTAGATTTGACTGAAGATTTTATGAAGAGACAGAGCGTTTAAATGGCAGGCATTTCTAGTGTCCCCTCAATGACTCTCTTTGATTTGCACATGTTGGGTCTACCTCCCTTTTGACTCTCCCTTTCTCCCTCCTCCATCACCCCCAACTCAGCCTCTACTTTCTTCTCTAAGGACATATCCCTCTGGGGGGATTTTACAGAAAGGATTGGAGAGAGATGCCATATAGGAGACAATTGAATGAGGCCAGGAAGAGTTGATGAAGACCTGAATTAAGAAAATGATAAAATGAGGAGGAGATTGTGGGTTTAGGAAATGTTGAGGAGGGAAGCTCAACAGGATGTGGTTACTAATTGGATTAGGGTAGAAAATAAAGAGGAATATAGAGTGCATTCCAGATTTTGGTGAATGCAAAAGAAGGGAGGGAAGGAAGGAAGAAAGGGAGGGAGGAACGGAGGAAGGGAGGAAGGCAGAGAGGAAGGGAGGAAGGGAGGGGAAGAGAAACAGAAAGAAGAGGCTTATCATGTAGAATCTTAATTTCTTCCATTAAGCAAGACGGGAAAGTGATATGCAAGAGGTCAGATTGGCACTTGTGGGAAGTAGGAAAGATTTAGAAAAGAAATAGTGGAGAATGTGATAGAAAGACACCCACCTGGATTAAAAATTCAAAGAATTGTTGCTAGTTATGAGGGCTGAGCTGGGACCAGTCACCTGACATAGCTTGGATCAGATTTCTTAATTTTCTCCAGTAATATCTTCTGCTTGGGAAAGGATATAGAAAATATATGGTGGATTTCATCCAGGATAAGGATTAGGAATACAGGAATGGATGAAGGACCAAAGGGATGAGGGTCATTGCAGAAATCACCAACACTAATAACAGGCTGAGAGGAAGGCAAGCAAGGACTGATGGGCTCTTGGCACTATGAGAACAGTGGTGGGTGAGAGAGCAAAATTCACAACATGAGGAGGACAAACAGAGAGTTCAGTGGCCCTTATAAAAATAACATCAGAATCTTCTAGACACTTTCTCCATAAAATGAAAAAGTGAGTGCCTCTTTAAATCATTAACTAAACTGGCATTCAAATCTGGGCAAACTCTCCCAGGTTGGGTTGTTCTGCTTTGCCAAGAATTGATAAGCTTCTGTGAACCCTCCAGGGTAAGGAGGTATTATCCATCTTCCCTGTCTGGACAAGCTTGATCTGGCCTCCCTCCTCCTGCTGAAGCAGGCCTGAGGTATGCGCCAGGATTCTGTGTCTTAGACTAATTATCACATTCCACAATGTGGAGCTCCTGCTGATACTGCCTTTCAGCTTCTAGAGGCCCCTGCTCTGACCCTTCCTGGCTGAACCCACTACAGAGCGAGGAGGCTAGGACCAAGGGGATGTATCCACTCAGAATTCACGTTGATCACTACCAGACCACAGTCTGGATAACTTGGATCACCTTAGAATTCCTTGCTTCAATGCCCCAAGTCCACTTGTAAGGGCTGCCTACTCTTCTCCAGTCCCACCCTTCCCAGGGATGCCACTACTCTATGCACTCTCCAGCCTGAAGGTCACCAAGGAGAGCCTCAGGGATATGCACAGAGTGTGGATGTGTGGGCTGGGCTGGGGCGTACACACACTCCTGACAGGCCTTTCTCAGTCAGAGCTGGGGATGGGAAGAAAAGGGGGGCAGCTTCAGCTCTCCCCATGCCTCCATGTCCTGGTACAGAATTCCAAGGTGTCCAAAAATTATATATTCACACTTGGCCTTTAGGTCATTAGGGAGACAAAGTTATCAAGTTAGGAAAACAGGACATGAATTATTTATAACTACTTTTATGTAGATATATGGAATATAGACCTCCATTTGTACTCTTGCCCTTGGTCCCACAAATTTTAGGGACTGTCCTTACTCCTGCAATGTATAGCTCTTCAGAACTATTATTCTGGGTTTATTTGATATAAGAGCTCCAAAATGTATTCCAGACAATAAAAAATAAAAATCCACTAAAAATCTTGTCTGGATTTCTAAAAAGTTTTGGTACCCTAAACACTTTCCTCAATTTTTGATATCATTTGATGTCATTTGATAGAGTATCTTTCCCTGATTTACTAATGTCCATATTTAAGGTAAATTTCCTGGAAGAATCAGCGAATGTTTTTAGTATATTTATAGGTATGTGCAGTCAATTTTAGGACATTTTCATGACACCCAAAAGAAAACCAGCACCATTAGGAGTAACTCCTAGTTTAAGACCTGCTGTCCCAGCCCTAGGCCACCACTAATCTATTTCCTATCTCTTTAGAGTTACAAGTTCTGGATATTACATGTAAATGGAATTAAATAATATGTAGTTCTTTATGACTAGCTTCTTTCACTTAGCATCATGTTTTAAGGGTCACCTGTGCTTCAGCGTGTATCAGCATGTCCTTTTTATTGCCAAATAATATTCCACTGCATGGATATAACACATTTTATTTATCCATTCTTTGGTTGATGGAATTTGGATTGTTTCCACTTTTTAGATGTTATAAATAATGCTGCTATGAAGATGTGTAGACACATATGGACGTATGTTTTCATTTATATTGGGTTATATCCCTAAAAAGGGAGTTGCTGGGTATCATGGCAACTCAATGTTTAGCCTTTTGAGAAACTGCCAGAGTGTTTTCCTAAATGGCCGCATCATTTTACATTCCCTCCAGCAATGTGTGAAGGTTCCAAATTCTCTACTTCCTCACCAACACTTGTTATTAATTGTCTTTTTTATTCTAGCCATTTTAGTGGGTATGAAGTGGTATCTCATTGTGGGTTTTATTGCCATTTTCATGAAGGCTAATGATATTGTGCATCTTTCCATGTGCTTATTGACCATTTATATATCTTTGTTGGACAAATGCCTATTCAAATCTTTTTTTTTAATGCTTATTTATTTATTTTGAGAGAGAGAGAGAGAGAGAGAGAGAGAGAGCAGAGGAGGGGCAAGGAGAGAGGGAGAGAGAATCCCAAGCAGGCTCCGTGCTGTCAGCATAGAGCCCAGTGCGGGGCTCAAACTCACAAACCATGAGATCATGACCTGAGTCAAAACCAAGAGTCAGACACTTAACCTACTGAGCCACCCAGGCACCCCATCTTTGGCCCATTTTTAAATTGGTTTTGTCTTCTTATTATTGAATTGTAAAAGTTCTTAATGTATTCTAGATACAAATCTCATGTCAGATACATGATTTACAAATATTTTCTCCCATTCTGTAGATTTCTTGTTGGTGTCCTTTGAAACACAGGTTTTAATTTTGATAAAGTCAAATCTATCTATGCTATCTTTTGTTGCTTGTGCTTTTGGTCTCATATCTAACCAACTATGGACTAATCTAAAGTCTCAAAGATTTATGCCTATGTTTTCTTCTAAAGTTATAGAGTTTTAGATCTTACATTTTGATCTTTGCTCCATTTTGTGTTAATTTTTATAGTTGGAGTGAGGTAAAGGTCCAGTTTTATCTTTTTTGCATATAATATTCAGTTATCCCAAACCATTTGTTGAAAAGACTATTCTTACCCATTGGATTATCCTGGAACCCTTGACAAAAATCAATTGACCCTAAATACGAGGATGTATGAGTTCTTAAAATACCCCTTTTCTAATATCCATAATTTCTTTTCTAAAGAGATACTCAATAGCTAATATCTCAGATTTCTATGGCTCTTTTAAATCAGAAGGTTTGGAGGAGAAACTACTTGAGAGGTGCCTGGGTGGCTCAGTTGGTGAAGCATGCAACTCTGGGTCTTGGCATTGTGAGTTCAAGCCCCATGATAGGTGAAGAGATTACTTAAAAATAAAATCTCTTAAAAAAGGAAGTAAGAAACTACTTTAACAATTGTTTTTGTTTCCCTAGAGCCATTTAGAAAAGTCTACTTGCAGCTAAAACATTCTTTCTCTTTAGAGGCATTTTACCCAGACAGGAAACAGAAATCTTTTAACTCAGAAATTGAGGATATACCAAAGATCTCCTTAATCTCTGGGTACATGTTCTAATTTCTCCTTTTTGTCCTCATTTTTTATGTTATCGAGAAGAATAATATTAACCTTTTACAAAATTCATGGAGATTGATCATCTCTCTAGTGTTTGGAGCCAGAATATATTTCTTGGCCCAAAGATCTTTTTCCCACACTTAAAAATATATATTTATTTTTGAGAGAGAGAGAGAGACAGAGGTGAGGGGCAGAGATAGAGGGAGACAGAATCTCAAGTGGGTTCCAGGCTCCGCGCTGTCCACACAAAGCCTGACTCGGGGCTTAAACTCACAAACTGTGAGATCATGACCTGAGCCAAAGTCAGATGCTCAACTGATTGAGCAGCCCACACGTCCCTTTCCCAGACTTTCACATGTTGGAAAAAATTAAACATGGGCCTGTGCTCTCCTACATGAAGAACTAGGGTTGTTTCCTCAAATGAGACAAGGGTTTGGGATGAGAATATGTTTGGGTTGAGGTGGTTAAACCCAGTTAGCTCCAATTCTAGGCTTATTTTGTTCTTCACTGTATTTTTGTTCCCATTTATGCTGATGAAAAATGGATTGAACTGTATTCTATCATTTATATCATAAATATTTCCTCTAGGTTTGAATACTGTGAAGTTCTCCTTTAAACTTGTTCAGGGACTAAACTTGGCAATGATTTAAGGTAATTAATTCATATGTCAGTTGTTAGCAAGGTCCAGTAATTAAAGTCTACTTCAGAGTAAGTTATTAACTCTCCAATAAAAAAAAAAGTACTTTATCAACTTATCAGTTTTAGCTATTTATTCTAGTTGACAGATGAGATAGGGAAGTTATTGACTGTACATAATCACCTTTGTACTTTTACTACTGAACAGTGGGGTCAAATGGAAGTCTAGGTTGTTCAAGGTCATAGTTTAAATCTAGAATAAGCCAGTTCAGGTTGATGGGGGTGGAAAGGGTGCCCTTGGATCTTGTTACCTTTGCAATACGGTCTCCTTAAATTTGCAAAGTCCATTTTTGCTCTGTTCAAAATACCCAAACTTCTATAATAAAAACAGCCTAGACCAAAGATTTCATATTGAGATCTGAGATATTAAATTTCCTTACTGTTTACATATTTTTTTACAGTTTTAACTATAATCTCCATGCTGTGCATTGCACCCCATGACTAATTTATTTTGTAACTGGAAGTTTGTACCTTTTGACTCCTTTTTATAATACTTTTTAAAATCCTAATATAGTCTCTTTAAAAACTATTAAATGCTGTATGTCAATTTTATCTCAATTTCTTCAAAAGGTAATTTTTTTAAAAAGTTAACCCTTTTATGTAAAAGCTAAAGGAGAAACTCTAGTTCAGTGTAAATGCCTAAGACACGACAGGTACAGGCTTTTTATTTGCAAACGCAAACTAGTCAGGAGTTTCCATCTCATGATAGCAAGTTTCCTTTTATTCTGCTGTGTTTCTTGGCCTGACATCTGGTTGTAGTTACACCGTTTGAAGGTGCCCCATATGTGCCCTTTGGTCTCCTCTGGTTGGCTTGTGATGAACAACTACCAAGGTCAGTCCCAGTCTGACTCTCATGTAGTTGGCACAACTGTAGTAGTGGTTCCTAAGTCTGGCTGATCATCAGGATTTCCTGGGGTGGTTTTAAAAGAATTTTCAGGCCTTGCCACAAAGGTACTGAATCTAGAACTTTAGAGTAGAGCCAGTGAATCTGTATGTTTCAAACCTTCCCAAGGCAATACTGATATTCAACCAAGGTTGGGATACAGTCCAGGATTCTCTCCAGGTGCTTGGAGGTCCCATGGGTTTGGCCTCTGAGAAGTAGCCATCTCCTTGCCAGAAGATTCTAAAATGATCAGGGATGCCTACTTAGTGACTATCTACTACCTTGGCAGAGTCCTATGTTCCTTCTCTGTCCACTCTCATCTCCCTCAGATTGTCCTTGTGACTTATTTGCTCCTTCAAATAGTAGTACTAGTGAAAATAAGATAAACTTTGGTCCTGATAAATCTGTCATGGACTTTTGGCCCACCCTTCTGTGAACACCATTTGCCTCATCTGTGAAATGAAGATAATGTCATCTTCTCAAGGATGTTATGAAGACCAGAAGAATGTATTTACATACCACTTAGAACATCATGTACTGTGAATTATGCATTATCATTTGTTTGGTTTTATTTGTCCCCATCTGTGAATATGGTGGGTTAATGAAGCTTGCTCATTAGTTTTCCCTGACTGTAGCCCCCTAGATTTCTTTGAACAATGTTTCTCAAAGTAAGGGACACAGACTACCTACATCTGAATAGGAGGGAGAGAGGACAGAAAGTTACTCTTATGCAACCCTAACTTTCCGCATTTTATTTATTCTTTTTTTCTTTTGAGGGGAGGGGCAGAGGGAAGACAAGAAAGAATCCTAAGCAGACTCTGTGTCAGGCATGGGGCTTGACAACACAGGGCTCAATCTCATGACTGCAACCTGAGGCGAAATCAAGAGTAGGACACATAACCAAATGAGCCATCCCAGTGCACCTAACTTTCAGCACTTTAAAATTTTTGATTGCAGTATAACACACACATAGAAAATTATTTTTATTATAAGTCAGCAGCTCAATGAATTTTTATAAACTGAACACACCATGTAACCAGCACCCAGATCAAGAAGCGGAACATTCCCGGCACCCCGGAGACCGTCTTCCACACATAAACTTCCAGAACCACTGTTAGAAGAGCCCAGCAAAGGAGCTCTCCTTTACCACAGTCCCACCTTTCTCTCATGGGCCAAATCTGCAAGCTGTGTGAACCCTTCCCAATCTGAGAGGCTGGGCCTGTGGCCTCACATGCCCCTTTACTAGTGTTGTGACTTCCTTTGTAAGAAGGGTCACAAAGGGTGTTCCCATCATTTATATTCCTAGCATACACCCTAAACTGTTTAAAGTAAATGAATTCAGATCCTGGCCAACAAGGAGTGGAGATCAGTCATTGCCTGTAAGCATCAGCTTATTACAACACTCCAGCATTTTCTCACGGAAGGGTGAATGAGGTGGATTCTAGTGTAATTACCTTTGTGTAATTGAAAACTAAATCACTGATGACTGCATAGTTTAAATACCCATTTAAATACTTTCATTTTATTGCACTTATTTTTGCAGGACATGCCACCACCAAATAGGCTATTAATTTTTCTAGTGAATTAAAATCTGAATGGGTACATTAAAAACAAGCACAGCTCAAATAGAAGCCCTCTTTTTCCAGAGATCATTAGTTTTTCTTTTTATTTAATCCAGCTTTTCAAATAATGTATTGGACCAAGACCTTTAATAATACAGGTCTTGCCCAAAGGAGATCAGGTTTTGCATGTAATATGATTTAGGCAAGATTTTAAATAGTAGGACAAAAATCTGGGGCGCTTTTGCCTATACAGTATCTTCTCAAATACTCACATGCACACAGATCACATGGGGTCTTGTTAAAATGCAGATTCTGATTTGGTGGGGCTTGAGGCCTGAGATTCTGCATTCCTAACAAGCTCCCAGATGGTGCTGATCCTGCTGGTCTGAGGACCACACTCTCAGTCACAAGAGTATTCAGAATAAGCACTGACTAGAGCCTGAATATATATTTGAGCTTCAGTTTCCTAGAATATACAGACTGTTTCTAAGGTCCCTTCTAAATGCATGAATCTGCAATTCAATAAACCCTCTTTGCCTATTAGCCAAGTTTTCTTTAGCTTCCTGATTCTCCTTGTTTATAAGTGGTTGTATCAGATATTGCTCTGTATTGGAAAGCCAGAAAAACACTCTTGCTTATCATTGACAAGTTTTGTTTTTCATTTTTCTATAAGTCTATCTTAATCCATGAGAAATTTTGGCTAACAGTCACATACTTTCAGACCAGAGCGTAAACTTGAGTCAGCAGTGTAACACTTTGATCCGATAAGCAAGAATGAACACGAGAGTGTAACCAAAAGAAAGGGACAGCTAGTTCCAGTCCAAGATGACGATGTAAGAAGATCCTGAACTCACCTCTTCCCAGGGACGCACTAAATTTGCAGCTGTATATGGAAAAACTTCCTCTGCAACCCCCCTCCCCCAAACTGGCAGCGCATCCCCTTCACATCAGGCAAACAAGAAGGAAACCACATCAAAGCGGGTTAGGAAAGGCTGAAACACAATCCTGCCATAAACCCCACCTCTGCTACAGCAACCCACAGTTGGGAGTGAACTAAAACCCATAGCTTCTCCCTGAGCAGCAAAGAGTTCAAACCCCACAAGAGGCACTCTGGCTTTTTAGACTGGCACGTAAGAGAGGAGCTTCCAAAACATCTGGCTTTGATGACCACTGGGATTATGCTCAGGAGACCCATGGATCTGTAGTAAACTAAGAAACATCTATTAAAAGGCCTACATGCAGGCTCACCTGCGCAGGCCCTATGGCAGAAATAGCCTGTTGAAAAGGGCCCAGACTTTATGTGAAAGAGACTTATTTCCTAATTTTAAAGCACTGGTCTAAGGGACAGGGGCCTGCTGGGAAACTCTCCAAGGTTGGAGGCAGGTGGGTGCCATCTTGCACACTCTCCTTCCACCTTGCTAAAACCAGCAGTGCCGTTTTTTTTCTTTCCCTTTTTTTTTCTTTTTCTTTCTTTTCTTTGTTTGCCCTTTTGTTTTTGGCAGGTGCCAAGTTTGCATTTTCCCTCTGCCTTGCTCCAACCAGTGAGCACCATCTTTGCACTCTCCCTCTGCCATTCTCCAGAGTGCCAGTATCTCCCAGAGGTGAGATTCTACACACATCTGATGCTTCAGTTTTTATATCCAATGACCTGATTTTTGCAGCTACCACCCAGGGGACACCCTTTGATTGTCTGGCTCTAGATGCCGGGGGAAGGGAGCGCTTACATTCCTGGGTCTCACAAGAAAGGAAAATTACAGGTCAATATCCCTGGTGGACATAAATGCAAAAATCCTCATGAAAATATTAGCAAATTAAATTCAACAATACATTAAAATGATCATATACCATGATCAAGTGGGATTTATCCCAGGGTACAAGGATGGTTTAACATCCCCAAATCAATCAACATGATACATCACATTTTTTAAAAGAAGAAGAAACAGACTCTTTCTTAATTTTTTTGAATGTTTATTCATTTTTGAGAGAGAGAGAAAACAAGTGGTGGAGGGGCAGAGAAAGAGAGAGAGACACAGAATCTGAAGAAGGCTCTGAACTGTCAGCACAGAACACAATGTGGGGTTCAAACAGTGAGATCATGATTTGAACCTAAGTCAGATGCTTAACTAAATGAGCCACCCAGATGCCCCGAGATGCCCTGAGAAGAAATAGACTCTTAACTATAGAGAACAGACTGATGGTTACCAGAGGGGACAGAATGGGTTAAATAGGAGATAGGGATCAAAGAGTATGCTTGTGATGAACACCAGGTGTTATATGGAAGTATTGAGTTACTATTTGTACACCTGAAACTATTATTACACTATGTGTTTACTAACTGGAATTTAAATAAAAACCTTTTTTAAATGAAGGGGAAAATCATATCATTGCAATATATGCAGAAGAACATTTGACAAAATTCAACATCCATTTATGATAAAAATTCTTTAAAAACAATCTCAGTAAAGTGAGTATATGATAAGCCCAAAGCTAACATCATATTCAACAGTGAAAATCTGAAAGCTTTTCCTCTAAGATCAGGAGCAAGACAAGAATGCCCATTCTCACCACTTTTATTCAACATAGTACTGGAAATCCTCAACGGAGTAATTAGTCAAGAAGAAGACAAGGCATCCAAGCTGAAAAGAAAGAGTCAAATCATCACTAGTTGTGGGTGACATGATAGTATGTATAGAAAACCCTAAAGATGCCACCAAAAAAACTGTTAGAGCTAATTAATGAAGTCATTGAAGTTTCAGGATACAAAATCAATAGTCAGAATTTTTTTTTGCATTTATGTATGCTAATAACAAAGTAAGAGAAAGAAAAACTTAGAAAACAATCCCATTTACAATTGCATCAAAAAGAGGAAAACAACTAGGAATAAATTTAACCAAGCAGGTGAAGGGCCTGTACAATGAAAACTATAAGACATTGATGAAAGAAATTTAACAAGACACAAGTAAATGGAAAGATATGCTATGCTTATGGATGGGAAGATTAATATTGTTAAAATGTCCATATTACCCAAAGCAATCTACAGATTCAGTGCCATTCCTATCAAAATTCCAATGGCATTTTTCACAGAAATAGAACAAACCATTCTACAGTTTGTGTGGAAACACAAAGGACCCTGAATAGCCAAAGTAACCCTGAGATAGAATAACACAGAAACGGGGCATGTGAGAGGGGGAAATGGGTGAAGGGAGTCAAAAGGTACAGACTTCCAGCTATAAAATAAATAAATCATGGGGATATAATGTACAGCATTATCTATAGTTAATAATATTGTATTGCATATTTGAAATTTGCTAAGAGAGTAAATCTTGAAAGTTCTCATCACAAGAAAAAAATTTCTGTAACTATGTATGTGACACATGTTAACCAGAGTTATTGTGGTGACCATTTCATAATATATACAAATAGTAAATCATTATATTGTATACCTGAAACTAATATAATGTATATAAATTACACTTCAACTTTTAAAAAAGAAAGAAAAAGGAAGCGACAGCTAATTTGACCAGAATAAGCAGTCCTTATATGAATATTTTATTTCAAATAGCCACAACTGGAAAGAGCTGCAGAACATACAAAGAAAAGTTCAAAGAACTGGCATTATTTAGCTTGTGAAGAGGGGACAAAGGATACCTTAAGAATCATTTTCAAATGGTAGCATAAAGCAGCATATCAACGCATCAGAATGGATTTAGGTTAGCACTAAAGCAGATCTTAATGGGCGCCTGAGTGGCTCAGTCAGTTAAACGTCTGGCTTGGCTCAGGAGTGATCTCATGATTCGTGAATTTGAGCCCCCATTCGGCTCTCTGCTCTCAGCACGGAGCCTGCTTCAGATCCTCTGTCTCATTCTCTCTTGCTCTTTCCCCATTCATGCTCTCTCTCTCTCTCTCTCTCTCTCTCTCTCTCAAAAATAAACAAACACTTAAAAAAATAAAGCAGATCTTATGATAATGATGATCTGAGGTGGTAGGATTGCCAAGGAAATTTCCTTTTTCAAAGATCTTTAAAACCAACCTGGATCCTACTACATTGCCTATCAGCTGTTTTATGAGTTTATGTATTAAGTGGGGTTCAGGGCAGACACCACTCTACGTATTGAATACAAGGAATTAGATGCTTACAAAACAGGTGGGCTGGAAAAAATAGAGGTTAGAGGGCTGCCCTTTGGCTTCCAAGTCAAACCACTCAGCAAGTACCTAGAGATCAGGAGTCTGTGGAGACCACACAGCTGGCATGTTCACAGCCACTTCTCACCGATAGAATTGGTGTCAATGCAGAGACACAGAAAGTCTGGTCATTGAAAATCATGCCTCATGTAGCATGCTCATCAAAAGCTAACAGGGAAAATTAACAGGCAGGGAAAAGAGCTTCCATTTTGCTTTTACCTTCCAATCTTACATCATTATACCTGATTGGTAAAATCCAAATTAAATACAGAATCTCATTAGCAGGAATGTCTAAGAAAAGTTGTTGGGATTTTCTAAAGTAAAATTTTTTAAGTGGGCTCTACACCCAGACTGGAGCCCAATATGGGCGTTGATTTCATGACCCAGAGATCAAGACCTAAGCTGAGATCAAGAGTCAGACACTTAATCGACTGAGCCGCCCAAGAACTCCTTCAAAGTCAATTTTTATTGAAGTATAACATACATACAGAAAAATGCACAAACCAAAATCAGGTACAGCTTGATGAATTTTTATAAAGCAGATATACCCATGTAACCATAATTCAGATTGGACAATAGAATCTGAGTTACCCACCAGCAAACCTTCCTCATACTTGTTTCTTTTTTTTTTTCCATATAACACCCAGTGCTCTTCCATGCAAGTGCTCCTCTCCATGACCATCACCCTGTTTCTCGGCATTATCTTCCCAGAAGGTAACTGCAGTCTTGGTCTCTTACACCATAGAGCAGTTTTGCCTGTTTTTGAGCCTTATACCAGGTGGGATGGTGCAGTATGTACTCTTTTATGACTGGCTCTTCTCACTCAACATTATAATTGTGTAATTCATACATTTGTGTATAGCGATCATAACTTCATTTTTATTGCTATATTGTATTCTTTTGGATAACTATAACATTGGTTGTATACTTTACTGCATATGGACATTTGTGTCATTTCTATTGGGTGGTTATTACAACTAGCGTTGTTATGAACTCTGGTGAACACATGTATGCACTGAAATTAGATATATAAGAGTGAGATTTCTGGGTTATAGGGGATGCATATGTTTAGCTTGATTGGACACCGCAAACAATTTTCCAAAGTGATGGATGTGCCACATCCTCACCAAAACTTTATTTTTTCTTCTTTTGCATTTTAGCTATTCTGTTGAAAAGCTAATGCAATGTATTGAAATTATATTGTGGTTTTAGTTTTATTTTCCTGATATCTAACAAATGAAGCACCTTATCATATGTTTATTAGCCATCTTGGTGTCCTCTTTTATGAAGTGCCTGTTTTTCACCCTATTTCTTATTGGCTTGTCTGACTTCTTCTTTGTGGTTCTTTATTCTATGAGTCCTTTGTTGGACTACCTTTTGCCATTCTGTGGCTTGTTTTTTCCACCCCTTCAGTAGTGTCTTTTGATGAAGACATTCATAATGTTGATGTAGTTTAGTTTATCAGAGACTTTCTTTTATGCCTCATTTATTTTGTATGTATCCAATTTAAGAAATCTTTACTGACTCCAAGATCACTCTAGTATTTTCCTATGTTCTTTGTGAAAACTTTAGTGTTTTACTGTTCACATTTAGATTTATAATTCATCTGGTATTGATTTTTGTGTATGATGAAAAGGAAGGGGTGCTGGGTGGCTCAGTCAGTTAAGTGTCCAACTCTTGATTTCAGCTTAGGTCATGATTTCATGGTTCATGAGATCAAGCCCTGCATGGGGTTTCATGCTGACAGCATGAGGCCTGCTTGAAATTTTCTGTCTCCCTGCTCTTTGCACATACCCCCACCCCGAACCCTGCTCACTTGCTCTCTGTTTCTCTCTGTCTCTGGCTCTCTCTTTCAAAATAAATAAAACTTAGAAAAAAAGAAAAGTAAGAAATACAGTTTTGAGCCTTCCATCTCCTGTAATATTGCAGAATGGGAATGGGGTATCTGTGGAAAGTGGTGAAAATGAATGCTGACTGCCAAGAGACCATGTCTGACACAGTGAAGTGGTGAGTTTTTACACTGTAAAGTAGGTCGCTCCAAATTGTGAATTTTTCTGAACCTCTTTTCAAATATGATCTTCTGTGATAGTGATTTCCCACATTCCCCCCTTCCTGAACATTAATGATCCACCTCAGGTGGTTGCTTTGCCTCTCCTTTCTTCCCCTGCCTGTTGGAATGTCATTACTGTGGCCAGAGCACTGTATTCTTTTTCAGATATTGCAGCAAGAATTGATCTGCTTTCAAATAAATGAAAAGAAGACCGGGGTTAGGGTTGTTGGGTAAATGTGAATGTCAGTATACTTGTAATGAAATGTAGTTTTACTACCCCAATCTAAGAAGGTGTGATCAAGTACAGGTCATTGTTCTAAATGGTTTGAGGACATGGAAACAACTTAAGAGTTCATCAACAGATGAATAGATTAAAAACAAAAGTTGTAGTATAAATATACAATGAAATATTATTCAACCATAAAAACTGAGAATCATACCATTTGTGACAGATACAGATGGACCTAGAGGGTACTATGCTAAGTGAAATAAGTTGGAAAAGCAGGAAGCCAGGGTGGCTCAGTTAGTTAAATGTGTCACTTCAGCTCAAGTCATGATCTCATGGTTTATGAGTTCGAGCCCCATGTTGGGCTCTATGCTGACAGCTCAGAGCCTGGAGCCTGTTTCAGATTCTGTGTCTCCCTCTCTCTGCTCCTCCCCTGCTTACACACGGTCTCTCTCAAAAAATATATATATATAAAGAAATAAATCGAAGAAAGACCAACATTGTATGATCTCCCTTACATGTGTAATCTTAAAAAAAGAGGGGCAGTGGGGCAGCGCCTCAGTGGCTCAGTTGGTTGAGCAATCCATCTCTTGATTTTGGCTCAGGTCATGATCTCACAGTTCATGGGATCAAGCCCTGTATTGAGCTTTGTTCTGACAGCCCAGAGCCTGCTTGGGGATTCTCTCTCTCTCTCTCTTTCTCTCTGCTCCTCCCCTGCTTGTGTTCTCCTTCCCTCCCTCTCTCTCAAAATAAATAAGTAAACATTAAAAAAAAAAAACACCTTATGGAAAAAGAGATCAGACTTGTGGTTACCAGAGGCAGAGGGGGAGGAGAGGGAAATTGGAGGAAGGTGGTCAAAAAGTAGAAACTTTCAGTTAGTTACAGAATCATAAGTACTAAGAATGTAATGTACAACGTGACAACTATAGTTAACACCCTGTATGATGCATATAAAAGTTGTAAAGAGAGTAAATCTTAAGAGGACTCATCACAGGGAAAAAATATTTTTCTTTTTTTTTTTTTTTTGCTTTTTATTGTATCTACATCTGCATGAGATGATGAATGCTAACTAAATTTATTGTGTAATCATTTCACAATATGTGTAAGTCTAACCATCATGCTGTATACCTTAAACTTAAACAATGAGGTATGTCAGTTATCTCTCAATAATACTGGGAAGAAAATAAATAAAAGGTTTCAGGAAAAGTGGGTTCTCCAAGTAGGTTAAACAAGCTCCTTAATTCTATACTTCTCCCTGCTTATAGGCACAACCACCCCTTATAGTTTGTTTTTTCATGTAGAGCAACTGATGTCTCAATCTGATATATGGTATTATACAAAGGAGGTTTTAAAACCAGTTCCCTAGCTTTCATACAGTCAAACATCTCCCTGTAGGGTCCTTCTCTCGAAATTATGGGGTGGCCACTAGAATAATAAATTTTGTTTAAAGCAAAATTCTTCTCAATTACCTTGTGCCTGAATCCTTGATCTTCCTTTTGACATTTATATTTATCCTTTGTTCCCTAATAATACCAGGTGAGTGGCTTGTGAAATATGACTATTTTTATTATTCAACTCAACTTCTATTCCATGTCCTAATATCTCTGGGCCATTAGGAAAATTAACACTGGTCATTTCAAAACGTACTGAAACCATACTACACAGTTTCAAGATCTTACACAGTGCCGTGACCCCTGGAGCGGGATGGGTATCTAAGCTGGTGCTTAGTTCACAATGATATGTCCTGGACTGAGATCTGTTGTAGGTGTCCCATGGCCCCTTTATGCCTAAGAAGCTTCTGTTGTTTCTGGGTCCACTAGAGTTCTGACCAACTGCATAGATGCACCTGACAGCCAATTCTTGTTTGCCAGGGACTCCTCTAATTACTCTAAATGCATTGTCCTATTTAATCCTCATAATAATCCAATATGATAGTTCCAGTTTTTATCCACATTTATAGATGAGGACTTTGAGGTCAGGTAATATATTCAAAGCTCTCATATCTTGTTAGGAGGAAAGCTTTCTCTGTGGATTGATTCTCTTTACCCTTTTGTGTGAATTCTCATTAATAATTCATTTTCCCAACCTTGCTCTGCCTCTCAGATCTTAGACAATCCCTTGCTATCATTTTCACTTGCTTTCAAATTTATCTTTGGAAAGACCCAGCGCACCAAACATGCCAGTCATCTTAGTTAATCTTCTTCAATTCATGAAGCAAGTATTCCTAGGCACCAGCTGTATGTTCAACATAAATTCTGATGACTGAATGGGCTAAAGAAATACAAGAGTCCCTTTCATAGGAAATACAAATGTAATTTAATTTAATTAGAAGGAAACCTTAGCTCTTTAATCATTAACCATTCATTTGACACTTGGGACTCAAACACACAAACAGCTATTGTTTTTGATGATTCTAGTAGCGTAACTCTCTTATGCTCATTTGAGAGCTACTGAACCCCTAAGTGCCCACCTCAACCCACAGTCCTCCTCAGGGTCCAGTGGGTCTCAAGTCTCAATTTCCCATCTCTCTAATACTCTCAAGGCTTCCACAGAGATTAAAGTGAGGATGAATCTTCAGGAACTTGAAAGTGCCATTTTGGAGTCAATGTAGTTTTGTTAGGTTTTAGGGATGAATCTGGAACCTAACCACTAAACATAAGCTCTTTATAGAAAAATATGAACATGTTCCCTTCAAAACAAATTTGGAACCCAATCTCGTTAAACTCTTTGATTATGAACCATGTTAAATTCTTTGCATTTCTTGGGTACCTTAACTTGTAAACCTGGCCACTTTATTTTTTTTTAATTTTTTTTAAATGTTTGTTTATTTTTGAAAGAGAGAGAGACAGAGTGTAAGTGGGAGAGGGGCAGAAAGAGAGAGGAAGACACAGAATCTGAAGCAGGCTCCAGGCTCTGAGCTGTCAGCACAGAGCCCCATGTGGGGCTCAAACTCATGAACCGTGAAATCATGCCTTGAGCCCAAGTCAGGCACTTAGTCTACTGAGCCACCCAAGCACCCCTAAACCTGGCCACTTTAAAAGGAAACTTCTGATATTTTCTCTATTCTTATACAGAAATAGATGTCCTATTCTGGACACCAGTTCTCAACTTAAGCAAATTAGTGCTTCCAGCTACTTCAGGGAAAACAGAGCTCTTTGGTAGGAACCATTTTAGACTTCATAGAAGTGTTTTGCAAAGTTCTAGTTACACTTATTTATCTCTAAAGTAATCCCCAATTAGCTGAATGTAAGATGACCCATTGTGGGCACCAGTTTTACTGGTACATTTTATTCTGTATTTCTGTGACCCTGAGTTTAGTCCTAGGGAAAGGAAACTCAGAACCATTCACTCCCCTTCATCATGTAGGACTCTTTCAGGAGCCTGCTTAAATAGTCCATGATCCTGACGGAAAGCAGAATATCAAGGCTTCGTTAGAAGAAATATAAAATTCCTGATCCCAAAGAGTGATCAATTCATGTTACTGCTTTCTCCTCAGATGAAGAGCAATTTCAGTAGGATGAGATCCCTGAGCATAGAACCTGAAGGAAGGGGAGAGTACTGAAATGGAAGATAACCTTAAACTTTGTCCTGAGGAATTTTTAAGCTTCCGTCCACCTCAGTTTTGTTATCTGTGAAAGGGGGTCTTAATACCTACTTAACAGGAATATTATAAGATCAAAAGAGATATGTGAAAGTGCTCTATGAAATACAAAAACAATATGTACCCCTACAGATTTTGAAAATTCATTTTTATATTTCCTTTACTTTTTAACCTAGAAAATGCCCTGACCAGTTATAATTGCTGCATTACATATTTTAAAAGCATTGCTAGACTTTCATGATGGTGGGATGATAGTAGCGACAGCAAGAGGAACAGAAAGCGGAGTGTGAGTGGTGGCGTATGTGTGTGTGCTGTCCCCTGTGCTGGATTTTCTTTGTGTCCCAAGACTGTCTGTGAAAACCATCCAGTCTTCAAAGGGAAAGGAACTCAAATTAGATGGGCAATCTTCCCAGCTATCAGAATTCACATTAAGCTTACCACCAAAATAACCATCCATCACACGTTCATTTTATTTTTTTTAAACAAGCTCTGACTGGTTTTATTAAAGAAAAGTTTTATGTGATTTACTTTCTTTTTTTTAAATAATCTGTTTTAAAATGTTTTTAATCTTTATTTTTGAGAGACAGAGACAGAGCATGAGCAGGGGAGGAACAGAGGGAGAGGGAGACACAGAATCTGAAGCAGGCTCCAGGCTCTGAGCTGTCAGGACAGAGCCCGACATGGGGCTCGAACTCACTCACCACAACATCATGACCTAAGCTGAAGTCAGATGCTTAACCCACTGAGCCTCCAAGTCACCCCACATAGTTTACTTTTCACCAGGCTGTTCTGGCATGCTTCTGGCATGATAACACAATCACCTGGATCAATGTGCATGCTCTGTAGTATTTCCCACACGTTGTGCCCGATTCAATATTATTGCCACCCTATTTGTGGCCAACATGGCATAGTATTCTATTTCAGATTTCCTCAAGGCCGGGCACTTGTTGGTAAAGATGGCCAGTTTTGCTTTGCCATGTCTGACCACGTTCAGAGTCTGCTTACACCCCAGCACATACTTTCCACTTTCTATAATGAATTGAAGCCTAGAAGTGATCAGTTCCAGTGACTTTTTTGTCTTCTTTGTAGCCACCATCTTCCTGCCTTCGGTGTGGGATGGCCCCAACCAAGAGCAGCAACCAAGATGGCCGGGAGTGAGAGAGGGTCATTATTATTTTCTAAAATAGCCATTTTTATTGCTGATAGTTTCATAGACTTGTGGAGATTTCATTGTAGTTTGTTAAATTGGTTAAGGTATCTTAAATTAGCTTTTAGGTAAGGGTTTATCTTAAGAATGTTGTTTTAAGAGATGAGATAAATTATAATCTGGAACCAAGAATGACCTAGAACAGATACCTCTTTCCAATTCCAATCCAGTGGAACCCTTAGGCTGAATTCTACCTCTTAAAAAAAAAAAAGGATGTAAGGGTGGAGACAAGAAAGCTGATAAATGACTCACTCCAGTTTTTGGAAGGAGGTGGATCATGCTTCTACTCCCACAAGCCTAGTGCTGGGAACTCCCCATTTTGGAAGATGAGGCAGATCTAGACATGAAAAAAGTTTGAAGGAGTGTCCCACCCCAGAAAATAAGCTACATTCATTGTTAGCTTCCTAGAGTACATACACAGTTAAGATATAAAAACAGTAAATACCCAGTATATTCAAAGGCTTTAAAAATGCACATATCTCTTGGGAAGCAATTTCAATTTCAGGACTCTATATTTAGACATTGGGGTGCCTGGGGAGCTCAGTCAGTTCAGTGTCAGATTCTTGATTTCAGTTCAGGTCATGATCTCACCATTGGTGAGTTTGAGCGCCCCGCATTGGGCTCAGCGCTGGGCCTTGAGCCTGCTTAAGATTCTCTCTCCTTCTGTCTTTGCTCCTTCCCCACTGTGCTTTCCATGGGTTGAGTATCTAGTCATGCTGACTGTGATTCTAGTGTTATCAGAACCTTTTATATTTGTTTGTTTGCATTTAAATAAGGTGGCTTATAAACACACCTACTTCCTTAGCTGCTCCACTGAGGAAGCAACATTCTGTTCCATCACCAAGTGACTTAGAGTATTTTCAAGGGTTATTATTCCTCCCTGAATTTAGAAGTTAATTCCCAAAACTGTGGAAAGCTACTGCAGAAATTAGTAAGCAGTGGTGGTAGTAAGGTGTTTTTTTGTTTTCTCCTCCTCTCTCTTTTGTATATTTTCTATTTGAAATATGAGAGCCTGCCTTTTTAATAAGGAAACTGTATTTGAAAAAGAAATTGTGACAGTACCCAGCGCTCTCATCCCGCCTTCACCGGGCTGGTGGCCATCCAGTGGCCCCTCTTTTTCAAGGGCAAGAGGTTTCGTGACCCAACTTGAAAAGCTATCTCCTTTCCTCCTGTCACCCCAAATGGAGCACTTTTTTTTTTTTTTTTTTTTTTTTTTTTTTTTTTAGTAATAAGATGCATAGCTTTCCAGTTTTATGCCTTACCAGATTCACTCTACCACAATCTGGGTCAATGGTATGTGTAACTGGCCCCTCAATTGTTTTCTTTTTTTCTATAAAGTGCTTCATGAAATTTTAAGAAACTCAAATTTATGTTCATCAGTAGGAAAATTGTTTTGGGGTGGATTTGAAATATACATAGAGAATGCAATGCCACCAGTAGCAGAAACATTAAAGAGGCTACTACTTTATTATATAAATTAAAAAGTCATCCGAGGAACTTCAGACAGCGTAGAAGAGGAACTCACATTTCGATGATTAATCTGTTGCTTCTGCCTACAAAATTGAGCAATCAGGGTTGGGCTATCCCCAAAGAACAACTTTGAAATCCTGGAAGGGCAATCAGGCACTTATCTCAGAGGCCTGTGGGACTGCCAAATCCTTTGGATACTTTAGAAGCTGGAGAGGAGGAAGCCACTGAGCATTGCCTGCTCTGTCAGGGGGCCAAGCCCTGATGAAATCTGTCGAAACTGAGAGTCTGACCAGGTTGCAGGGTTAATGGTTCGGGTCTTTAGAAAGTGACTCCAAAACTGTATGTACTCTATGGAGATTACATACTTGGATAGATACCTAATCACAAGTTAAGGATCCAGTTTGAATCCCTATTCTGTGATGCAAAACACTTTGCTTAATCTCCTGCACTCCTTTATTTTGATGGATTTAAAATGGAAAACATACTCTATTTATTTTGCATATTAAATGAGAGGCTCCTTATGGGTATATAGTGCTGGGGTCCCAAGGTACCTTAAGCTTCAAAATATATATTTTAGAAAAAGGATAAAACACTCTATAGCAAAGTTACTGGGCTTTTTTAGTGTGGGAGGTAGCAGACAAACTGTTCCTGATGAGCCCAATGAGAAGCCTGGAAACATTTTCATGTTCCCCTTTAGCATTTTGCAACTTGTTTACTTATTAAATTAATACCATGACAACAAGAATCTCATTTTTCTTGCATAGAATCATCTCTAATAAAATGTACACCTAGAAACTGTCAACAACAATTTGTTTGCCAAGTTACAGTGAACCCATTGACAGGGTTGGCATAGATCAGCCTTAATCCTTTCTCAGGGCATTGAAGCCAAAGGACACAGGGGAGTAGCTGCCAGGGGTTTTCAGGTGAATCCCATTCTGCCTAACCATCCACAAGGGGCCTGCACCACAGCCACCTCCCCTGTCATCTGATGTCGGGACCCCGGGGAGTGCTTTACAGTTAGCTCAGCTGAACCAATTTCGAGGAATCTCAAACAGCTACAAGTCCAGATAAAAGTTCTGAGACGAATGTCTCTCTCTTCAGATTCACCTAGTTGCCTGACCACACCCCAACCTGGGCCTCTTTGTTCATCAGCTCCAAGATCTCAGACTTGCTGCTAAACCAGTTACCTAATAACACCCGTACCCGCCCCCCCAAACTCAATACAACTTGTCTAGGACATAACGTCCATTGCACCATTTCACCCAAAACTTAAGATATGCTAAAATTTCTTTCCAACTAAGACGGTGCTCAGTAGCTCCAATGCCATTCTCACCACTAGTCCCATGTCCCATCCCTACAAGCCTGCTGGGGTGATCCGACCCTGGCTCTCCACCCTCCCCTATCACCCTTCAACCAACCCCACTGGCTTCATCCAGTCAGTGCCCATTTGCAGGAGGCCAGAGTATAAACTCTACAAGTCTATACCACTCTTCTTGCCCCTTAGAGAACGATACTTGATAATAAAAAAGATGCCAGAGGGATATTTTCTGCTTCTCCTGACCTTTAATTCCTCCCTCTTCCCCTACTTCTGAGATGGGGATTGAGTAGGGAGATACAAAATTGATCTGGAGAGGATGAACTAGATGTGCTCAGCTTATGGAACCCAGTCTCAGTGAGAGAAAATGGAATCCTAACCCATCCTTCCAACTGTGATATCCCATTTTAAGCTTTAAGTATCTAAAACAAGAACAGTTGTGAAAATACCAGGCTTCTTGTGAGAGTGAGATCAAACAAGGTCATGAATATGAAAGCAATTTGCCACCTAAACTATTTAAAACAGATAAATCACATTAATAATTGTAGTGATTCTTTTCAAAGGAAAACAGCCAACACCTTGAGTGAGTGGAAAAGTCAGTACATCTCCCCTCCAGCTTCCTTCTCCCTGGCCACACCCCTCAAGTTCCAACACTTGCTGTCTTCTGTCACACCCAAATCTCCCACTCCTTTTTCCTCACACAGGCTTCCGCCCACCCTCCAAAACCAGGGGAAACTTCTCCACTAGCTGCTGATTTCATTATCCAATTATAGCAATTCACAGTAAGGCGTGAATGAGGATTAATTCTTCTGGAGTATATTTATATTTTAAAAGGATTTGTTAATCGAAAGAATTTCATATTGATGGAACGCTTTGTAGAGAAAAAACATGACTTTTTATGTAGTTTAGGTTTATTTTTTCAGAGTTTAATACATGCACTAGTCATCAGAAATGTATTCATATTTTCACTCAAAAAAATATGTACAAAGCTGTTCACAGGCGCATTGTTCACCATAGCCCAAACCAGAAACAATCTGAATGCTCAGAGGCAGAACAGATAACTTGTAACCTATTCACAGAATGGAATACAACACAGCAATGAGAATGAAGGAACTATAACTTTATACAACAATGTGGACAAACCTCACAAGCATAATAGTGAGTCAAGGAAGCCAGGCACATATGAGTACACACCACATGATTGCATTTATATGAAGTTTAAAAGTCAGACAAAAGGAATCTCTGATGTTAGAATTCAGGACTGTTCACCCACTTGGTGAGGAGGTGACGGTGACTAGGAGGGAGACACAAGGTAAACTTCTGAGGTGATAATGGTATTGGCCGTAACGATGTTCTTGGTACTGATGTTCTGTTTCTTGATCTGAGGATTGGTTACATAGTTGTATAGATTTTGTGAAAATTCACTGAGCTATAAATCTATGTATGCATCAATACATAAATAAGTTAGAACATGCATGTTTTAATTTAGTATGCACACGTTACACTTAAAGTATAGCATTCATGTTAAAAGTTTTTTTTAAAAATTAGCAATACATATTTACTGTAAAAAATCTAGAATATGGAAAATATATAGTGTTAAATGATAGTTTTTAAAAAAAGTAAAATCATGACTCCTATCAATATAAAATGAACACATACCAAAGATTTTATTTAACTCATTAATGAGGGAACCCGTTATAAGCAGTTAGATGGATTTGATTTATGGAGATTTATGTTATCTACCAGACAAAATTCATTTGCATTGCATTAATAGGAATCATTTACACAGCTACAACAGGAACTATTTGCATTACTATCAATTTTCTACATGTTAAGTTCTTTCTCTACAAAGTTGCAAAATAATCTACCAAGGACAATGAAAGCAGAAATAACCAGAATGGAATAGCTAAATGTCACCCACTAAATTTCAGAGATTTTCTTACAATAGCGTAAAACCAAAACAATCTGTATTCCTTCTAGTCAGGAATAATATATACAAATTTTGTGCCATGTTTTTTTTTTAATGTTTTATTTATTTTTGATACAGAGAGAGACAGAGCATGAGAGGGGGAGGGGCAGAGAGAGAGGGAGATACAGAACCGGAAGCAGGCTCCAGGCTTTGAGCTGTCAGCACAGAGCCTGACGCGGGACTCGAACCCGCGAACGTGAGATCTGACCTGAGCCGAAGTCAGAGGCTTAACCGACTGAGCCACCCAGGCGCCCCTGTGCCACGTTTTTTAAGATCATGTGAGAACTGTCTTATATCTGTAGCAAAACTTAACCTAACTAAAAACAAAAGAAAACAAAAAAACTTACTTAACTGTTTTCATTTTGAGTACAGCTTTTTCCTTTGTTCCAGAAAGCATTTGTTCACATTTCTGGTTATTTCCTTAGCATACCTTCTTAGAAGAAAAAGTGCCAGATCAAAAGCTATGATCATTTCAAGACTCAGGATACATATTGTTGAAATTTTAGAAATACTTTGGAGCACAGAGCTGGAGCAACCTAACTAGGCTACCTGCCTATTCCAGGAACTACTCCTGCCCGTAAGATTTCAGGAGTAAAATATATGTTTACAGTCTTGCAACTACCCACTACCTGCCCCCTTCTCCTTTGCTTTTGGATTTCACCAATATTGAGTAAAAACCCAGTCACTGACTCAGGAAAAAATGTGGGTTGGCATAGCAAACTACAGAAATCTCAAGTTCAAATACAAATCCATGACTGCAGGAGGGCTGCCTGCACCAACAGCTTCATCTGTATTAGGTTATAAATTCCTTGAGGAATTTTCCAGAACACAACTCAGACCTACTTCCTCCGTAGGACTTCCCATGTTCACATGTATTTTCTGATCTGTTTGCCAGTCTGCATTTAAAATATTCTGTAAAAAAAAAAATTCTGTAAGCTATATGTATTTAACCATGAGACCTGAATTATTCAATTATTCAGTAGTGTTTATTGTTGCCTATTAAGTGTCAGGGACAGTGGTGTGCTAGGCCTGGGGTAAGTGGTAAGCAAACAGAATTCCTCCTGCACTGTCCAAAATGTATGACTACCATACTTTTATAATAGATAAGATATAACCATAAGCATGGAATGAACATTGTGCATTTTAATGTCAGGGTATTTATTGTTTTATTGTATTTGTTGATTGTTTTCAGGAGGTAGGTCTTCTCTTTCCAACTATATAAGATGCTCCTTGGAGTCAAGGGCCACGTCTTTACTTCTCTGGCATCTTCCAAAATATTGAGCTTTTAATAGGGGTCCAGTAGAGAGCAAATCAACTGAAAACATTAGTACCTCTTGTCTGCATAGATCAAGCAAGCTATTCCTTCCAGCTCCTCAATATCTCTTAGAATCTCTGTGGAAATAAGTAACAAAAGATTGGGAAACATTAATTTCTTATGTAAGTGATCATTTTATATTTTATGTCTTCACCAATAGGTGGCACCATCAATCTTAAAGTTATATTTTATATCATTATAGCCCCAAATTGTTAGTATGAAATTCATTCTGTAAATGTTTTGGGGCACCTTCTATGTACAGACTGCCCAGCTTCCCACCACCAATGGTAAAAAATAAAACACTATAGATATATTTTTCATATTTCCTTTTCAAATACTACCCTAAAGGATATCTCAGTGCCAGAGTTCATCCTCATTTTAAAAATAACACCTAAGTCTTGGGTAATGACTCATAAACAGCAGTTTTACAATTGTGCGTGTGTGTTCCAACCCAACCTGATATCTTACTTAAACCAGGGAGAGCAAGGCGAAGTTAACTATAAAGCAAACCAGAAAAATCTGGATGGGGGGAGCGGATGGGGATTCAATCTGCAGAATTTAATCCATGTTGGCTTTTTAATTAACACAACTTACCACTTCTCAGTGAAAGGAACTTTCCTTTCCTTTTGGGAGATAACAGAAGTGTGATCCAGGCATTACGGAATTATTTCTACAGCTTCCAAGGCTGCACAGTCCCATCTGGAGATAATAAAAGGTCTCATGCCTTTCTGTTTATTTCATTTCAAAAGGTTCATTCTCTGGAATTGCCTGAGGTTGCAAACTGTAGCCATTTGCCAGCTAGAGAGGGCCGCTGCCTGAGAACTGCTCAGGGAGTCTCGTCCCCAGAGAACTCGTGCAAGGTCTTCTCAGAGTAGAAACAGGCCCCTTCTCCCCTTCCCAAGAACACTGTCTTCTCCACAGTCTGAACACAGAAAAGGAGCCAAAAGAAACAAGGAGGGGGGTTCAGTAGGGACGCGCAGTATTTGTATGAAACACCGTATAGTCACTAATTTACCCACCTATGGATGAAAGAAAGGAAGCATTTGACCCAGTGTGTGCGTCTTTTCACTAAACATCTTTGAAGTTCAATGAATGTCATTAGCTACTTTAGCTACTTTGGGAGATGCAAAGATGGAGCACACAAAGATTTTTGCCATCCAAGAGCTCATTGTCTAGCAAACCACAATCATGTCTTGTGTAGTAACCATGAGAAGTGGGCTCTGGGGCTCTATTCATTTGATCCCCGGCTTCACCACTTATGCATTCTTGAATAAATTATTTCATCTCTCCTTACCTTTGTCTTCCTAACCTGCAAAGTGGGGGGTAACGTACTTACCTCATAGAGTCATTCAGAGGATTAAATGAAATAATGCATTAAGATTTTAACAAGGGATGCCTGTCGTTAATACAAGTAACTTTAATACAACAGGAAATGTTAAGTGTGTCAGAGGTCTAAATAAAGAGCTACAAAACCTCAGAGGCTAGAGCAATAACTTTTTAGGGGGGCAAAGCAGAGCAAAGCATTCATTGATGGCTTTATGAAAGTGGCATTGTAACTGAGCATTGAAGAATAAGTAGTATTCACCAATGAAGAGATAGGGGAAAGGAGGGTACTCCCAGAAGATAGACTACAGACAAAGGTGGTGGGAAAAGAAGGTAAAAAAGGGGAGTGTTTGTAACAGAAATAGTGGTTCAGTTTAGCTGATGTGAAGGCACATGAAGGGAAAGTGAATGGTGAAAAAGTTAGCAGTGATGATAGGTTGGAGTCCCGTGCAGGAGATTACCAGGCAGTGGAGTCTGGAGTTTATACTTTGGGCCATAGGAAGCCGCTGAAGGTTTTTGAGCAGAATAGTGACATGCTCATAACCATGCATTCACACGTGAGTTGGCAACCATGCTTGACGTGCCTTGGAAGGAAGAGAGATGGGTGTATGGCAATAGTTGATACCTGCTGAGGGCTAATGTACAATCCATAATATACTAATCCTTACTGATAGTAAGAAAGGCAAAGGTGGTTGGAAACAGAGAGAGAAGAGATGTGAGATATTGGAGTAATTAGAATTTACTAAATTTGATATGTATTGCATGTGAAAGACAAGTCAGAGAGAAGTCTCTGGCTTGGGAAAGTAAAAGCAAGGACCTAGTAGGTCTGGACGGAGAAACTCAGTGAGTTCATTTGTTGTCGTACTGAGTTTAAAGTAAAGAGACAATCAGGCAGTGATGCCCAGGAGGCAGCTAGAAATGTGGACCTTGAGAGAAAAGCTCAGGTCTAGAAAGGTTTTCAGATGTTTTGCAAGGTTACACCAGTAGATGGCAAAACAGGAGATTGGATGAAATAACCAAGAGGGGGTAGAAACAGAGGTAAAATGGGACCTATGATGAGTGCTTGGGGTACACTCCTGCTGGAGAAAGAGAGAAGAAAGTAGAGCCAGAGGAGAGACGACTGTTGAGAGGCAAAAGTTCTAGAAGAGGAGCAGATGCAGAAGAGATCATTTCAAGAGTGAGGAGGAAGTCACCAATTTCGAATGCTATAGAGGAGCTGAGAACAAAGAATAAGAAAGAAGATCTTTAGATTTGGCAACCAAATGGCCACTGGTGATCTTTCAGTGAACAATTTTACTGGAGTAAAGAGACAAGTAGCTGGCTTGTGGGAGTATGGTAGAATCAGGCAGACCTGGATTCAAATCCAAGTTTTCTACTTATTTTCATTTTGTTTTTATTTGAGGGGAGAGCACAAGAGGCGGGGGAATGGAGGGCAAAGACAGAGGGACAGAGGATAGGAAGCAGGCTCTGCACTGGCAGGCTGACAGCAGTGAGCCCAATGTGGGGCTCAGACTCACGAACCACAAGATCATGACCTGACCCAAAGTCAGAAGTTCAACCGACTGAGCCACCCAGGCGCCCCAGGTTCTCCTACTTATTAACTTCAAATATGTGACACTGCACAAAGGGAAATGTTACAGACCTTTACAATCCTTTGCAAAACATAAAAAAATCACCTACCTCCTGTAATGTTTTTAGAAATTTAAAATACGTTTTTTAATCATGTTATTTATATTTTTTAAGTAAGCTCTATATGCAGCGTGGAGCTTGAACTCAAGACCCTGAGATCAAAAGTTGCATACTTTACCTACTGAGCCAGCCAGGTGCCCCAAGAAACTTAAAATACATTTTGTTTGTTGTTTGTTTGTTTAATTTTTTTGGTTTATTTTTATTTGAGAGAGAGAGTATGTGCAAGAGAGGGGCTGAGGGAGAGAGAGAGAAATCTTAAGCAGACTCCGTGCTCAGCACTGAGCCTGGGGCGGGGTGTGATCCCACAACCCTGGAATCATGACCCAAGCCAAGATCAAGAGTCAGGTGCTCAACTGACTCTTGACACCCAGGCACCCTTAAAATAAATTTTAAATGAAGTAAAACAATGAGGGAAAGTTTTATTTCAAACTGTGAGCTCTAAATACCATCCCTCCCTTGTCCAGTGGAGAATCTCTATGATGCTTAGTTCAGTGTGATGAAAGATTGCTCAGCTCAGAGAGGGGCAAGTTATTGTTAGAGACAGTGACTTTGCAGCATAACTGGTTCATCAAATTTCACTTTTCACTATCACCTTATTAGCCTGTGAACAGGAGCAGAGAAATTAGATGATGCGATCTATCCGGAGTTGGGATTGGCAGGGTTGGCTATACAGGGAGGGCAGTGGTGATGGAACCAGGGATGCTGGTCAAAGCCTCGTTAAAATGTCGGCCTATGAAGCCCACGCTCAGAAAGCGCAGTCCAGCCTTGTACTGGTTTGATAGCATGGCCATAACAATGTACCACAAGCTAGGTGGCTTAAAACAATCGAAGCTTATACTCCTCCAGTTCTCCAGCAAACCAAGATGCTGAAAGGGTTGGTTCTCACTGAAGACTGTGAGGGAGAATCTGTTCCATGCCTTTCTCCCAGTTTCTAGTGATGGCTCATGTTCCTTGGTGTTCTTGGCTTATAGATGCATCATTCCAATCTTTGCTTCCATCTTCATGTATGTCTCTCTGTCTTCACATGGCCTTTGTATAAGGACACCAGTCATGTTGTATTAAGGGCCACCTTATTCTTGTATGACCTCATCTTAACTGATTACATCTGCAATTGCCCTGTTTATTAAAAAAAAAATCTTTTAATATTTTATTTATTTTTGATAGAGAGAGAGAGACAGAGCATGAGAGGGGGAGGGGCAGAGAGTGAAGGAGACACAGAACCAGAAGGAGGCCCCAGGCTCTGAGCTATCTGTCAGCACAGAGCCTGATGCGGGGCTCGAACCCACAAATGTGAGATCTGACCTGAGCCGAAGTCGGAGGCTTAGCCAACTGAGCCACCCAGGCGCCCCTGCAATTGCCCTGTTTATGAATAAGGTCACCTTTTGAGGTACTAGGGATTAGGACTTCCACATATCTTTTTGAGGGAACACAGTTCAACCAAGGAAAGAAGAATAATGTGAGGTAGGGGTGAGGGGGAGAATGGGGCCTGTTCTATGTGGCAGAGGAACATGTAGGATTTTTAAACACTAGGGGATGATAGAGGGGCTTTTGCCCTCAAATACATCTGAGTTTGCTATGACTATATATGATTTATACAGTTTTAATTATACCCCTAAGCTTTAGAATATCATTTTTTAGGGGTGCCTGCATGGCTTAGTCAGTTGAGTGTCCAACTCTTGATTTTGGCTGAGGTCATGTACCTGAGGTCATGGGATGGAGCCCTTAGTTGGGCTCCACACTGAGCATGGAATCTGCTTGAGATTCTCTCTCTTTCTCTCTCTCCCTCTGTCCCTCTCCCCACTCAGGCTCTCTCTCTCTCTCCCTCTCTCTCTCTCTCAAATAAAGAAAAAAATAAAAAATGAAAATAAAAAGAGCATCACTTTTTTAACCATCAGAATTGCCTTGGATATGTGAGTTAGGTGCTTTACGAAAGCTCCAGTGTACCTGAGCCCTGTTCTTTACAGAGGCTTGGGATCTACTCTGGTTGTAAGTGGGAGGCTAGGAGACTAGTCTTACAACCATGTTTTATGGCAAACCGATCATATCTACATGGTTTGCTGTTATTTGAGGTGACCTGACATTAGAAGAGCTGATGGAGGGAAAGGGGGCTACACCAGCCAACCTGTGGACTTCCACTGGTGTCTAGCTTATTCTTCCCTTTTGCTGACCTTTCAAGATCTATTATAATTAAATGAACCCAAATCTGTTAGTTGGAAATGGAACCAAGACTACATGATTTTCATATTCTCAGACTCTCTTGCTGGGTCCTTGCACATCAACACAGAGAGAGCACTGCATGAGTTAACTTTTCTAGTACAGTAGTTCAAGCATTGTGGAGCAGCCTGTAACAGCCATGGTCTTGCATAAAGGTGATACAGGCCTTGCTACCCTTGGAAAAGTGGATGAAAAACTGTGCACAACATAGCAACACAACCTGTTACAACACAGATTTGCAACAACTCACATGAACAAGATATACATTAAGTACAGTAGAATGGTTGCTTCTAGTCAGAGGGAGGAAAATGGGAAGAGATATAAATAAAATGAGATGATTGATAGATAATAGATAGATAGATAGATAGGTAGATAGATAAAAATAAGAGGGGCCTTGCAGAGACTGATAAGGAGAGGGCACTAGGGGTCAAGGAATGTGAGAATTAAGTAAAATAATTCATATAAAATGTTTAGCACAACTCCCAGTCCATGGTTCAGTTGATTTTAGCTGCTGTTGTCATAGTCAAACTAATTATCTTCGCCATCTTTTCTTTACATGGCCAACATCATTCCTCTAGTAAGAGAAAAAACTGGAGACTGTTTTCCACAATGAAAAGACAGTGCTTTCCCTTATTCTAATTCTACCTCCCTCATTTTCTTTTGTGTAATATTAGGCAAGTCACTTATTTCAGTGCCAGCCTCCCCAAGCAAGCCTCCTATACCTGCCATCAGTGTTAAATCTCACTGTTGGCACATCACTCCTTTGGAGGCTCCTTTGGAGGCTCCTTTGGAACCCCCACTCTTAGTTCATGTTAGTTATTGTGACAGGACCCAAAGCGAAGACCCTCAAGGAAGTCACCTTGGTCCTAGTGAAATTGCCAGACCCCTTTGGCATCTGTGCCCTGTAACACAAGCCCCATCAACGCAGCCTACAAGGTGTCACCCAAATATGGGGTCATTGGGAACTATCAGTGTTATATGGAAACAGAGGCCCAACCAAGATGGGTTATCTGGGTCATCCACTCTGGTCTCAAGGATTCTACTTGTCTTGTTCTGACTTTGTATTTTCTTTTGTGTCAGAGTTACCCTGGACTTGCTTTGTGTCAGATACTACTTCACACGTATTCTCTCATTTAGTCTTTATAACGACACTGTGAGGAAAGAACTGCTCTTCTTACCATTTTATGGATAAGGGAAATAAGGCACAGTGATTTTGCGTAATTTACTGCAAGTTACACAGCTAGTTAGGTGGCTAAGCTAGTAGAAGACATGCAGCAAAACTCTGCTACTGCACAGCCTCTTAGTAATTCTTTTATGTATATATATATTTTTTATGTTTTATTTATTTTTGAGAGACAAATCACAAGTGGGAGAAGGGTAGAGAGAGAGAGGGAGACACAGAATCAGAAGGAGGTTCCAGGCTCTGAGCTGTCAGCACAAAGCTTGATTTGGGGCTCGAATTCATGAGCTGTGAAAACATGACCTGAGCCGAAGTTGGACACTGAATGAACTGTGCCACCCAGGCGCTCCATAGCCTCTTGTAATTCTTAGAGTGTTTGGCAGTTAGGGTCAAAATGGAAACTGGACATGATCTTTTTTTTTTTTTAATGTTTATTTTTGAGAGAGAGAGCAAGCACGCAAGCGGGGGAGGGGCAGAGAGAATGAGGGAGACATAGAACCTGAAGCAGGCTCCAGGTTCTGAGCTGTCAGCATAGAGCCCAAAGTGGGGCTTTAACTCACAAACTGTGAGATCATGATCTGAGCAAAAGCTGGACGCTTAACCAAGTGAGCCACCCAGGCACCCCTGGACATGTCTTTAATCCAGCCATTTAACCTTCATGAATTTATCTGATAGATTGGTTTGACTTGTTGTTTGAATGCCTATAATAACAAAAGAAAAAAGTAAACATCTATTTATAGGAGACTGGTTAAGTAATTTATGCTACCTAACTGCAATGAGGTGATGCAGACTCATGAGAAAAAAAAATAATGCAGGTTTGTATGCATTAATATGAAACTATCCACAAGATAGAATCTTGGGTGAAAAAAACCAGTTTGCACAATTATGTATACTTAAAAAAGATTGTAAAACAGTATATGTAGCATGCTATCATTATTACTTTTTAAAAAGAGATGGACGGACACACATATATACACACAATTACAGTTTTATCTGCAACAAATATCTCTAGAGGCATCTATAAGAAACTGGACCTGGTGCTTGTCTCTGATAAGCAGAACAAGAGGACTGGAGATCTCCCGGGGGAGGCAAAATTACTTCTCACCCTTTTGTACAAATACATACTTTAAATCGCAAATGTTTATTGCCTTTTCAATAATGATCTCAATACTTATTTGAGAGGGAGCAAAAAAGGAAGAAACGCTCTGAGGTATGGAGGTTTCACACCCTTCTCTGAGGTTCCAGGTCGTTTCTGGTTTTCTGGGGAACATGGTTTAGCATTGTGGGCTAGTATTGTTTGAGTGCTCGATTTGTGGTCACTTGTGTGTTAAGGGCTTTGTGTGCCTTGTCGCAGTTAAACCTCACAACTACATGGGTCATGTTGTTTTACCACCATCACATAGATTACGCTCAGGCAGAACCGAGTCTGCCATGCAACCTGAGCAGATCTAGAGTAATAAAAATCTAGAGTAGGCCTCATCACCACTCTCCTATCTCCATTCTACTCAGCTGTTAAGAATACAGAGGGTCTCCTAGACCAGTGGTTCTCAAATTGTGGTCTCCAGACCAGCAGCATGATTATCTGGGAACTTGTTAGAAATGCAAATTCTAAGGCCCTGCCCCAGACCTATTGAATCGCAAACTCCAGAGGTGGGACCCAGCAATCTCTGAGCCCTCCAGGTGATTGTGATACAGGCTAGAATGTGAAAACCACAGTCCTAGGCTTAGGCTTTACCTGGGTAAAGGGGTTCTCTAAGAAACCTCCATTTTATAGCTGATTGGTCAGAGCACAGGTGGCAATCTGGGTTTGCGACTAGAGTCTGAGGTGGGGAGGCAGTCTCATGGAACTGAGCCTTTGAGATCTGACGCTATCTCCAGGTAGACCGGGTAAGAATTTAATTAAATTGTAGGACATCCATTTGGCATCAGAGAACTGGTTGGTGGGGGAAACACCTCCATACATTTGGTGACCAGAAGTGTCAGAAGTGTTCTCTGGGAGTAAGGGGCATATGTAGGGAAGAAAGAGAAAGTAGGGAAGACCTGGGTTGGTTTTTTTTTTTCTTCTCCTACTCAGGAAAGAAAAAACTTGAGTTTTTCCTTTACATCATCCTTTGAAAGTCTCTGTGGCCATGTAACTTGCTGGGGTCACTGAAAAAACTGAAGTGTTGTGCTTTCTTTGCTTTAAGAACCAATGTGTGATCTCTCCTACTTCTCTATAGGGTGACCAACCTTCCTGATTTGCCTGAGATTGAAGAATTTCCTGGACTTCCTGTGGGATTTTTAGTGCTAAAATCATGATAGTTCCAGGCATCAACAATTTCAGGCAGAGATCATTGCATCAGCTTGGGTCCAGTCCAGGGTTGGGAGCAGTTTGAAGCAGAGCCCTATCAGACCAGAGACTCAGAACGCTGAGATAACTTACCCACAGACACATTTCGTGAGTAAGATCAGGGTTGGATTTCAGACCACAGCTGTCTGACTTCAGGGTCCATAGTCATGGACCACTCTACACAGTCTTTATTGCACGTATCTTTTTAAATTTTGTTTTCAGCCTTGGAGACCTTGGTCCACAAAGGTAGATGAAAATACCAACTTTGCTAAATTCATTGAATGGTATTCATTCCACAAACATTTATTATGCCCTACAGTATTAAAGGCTTCCTGCCTCAGTGTTATGGGTTATACAAAGATGAAGAAATACTATGATTTCCTTTTTCAAGAAATATATAATGTAGAGGGGAATATACTAACTATATCACAAAACAGAAGCTGATAGATGTTATTAAAACATTTTATATACTTTTCTATACTTGGCAAATTTATCAGAGTAAGCAAGAATTAGTATTATGATTCTAGAAGCATTTATTTTAGAAAACAACAATTAAAACATTTAAAGTATCTTTATTCCTCAGGCCATCAATTCATCAATTATTAACAATAATAATAGGGGTACCTGGCTGACTCAGCCAAAAAGCATGGGACTCTTGATCTCAGGGTCATGAGTTCCAGCCTCATGTTGGGTATAGAGGTAGAGCTTACCTAAAAACAAACAAACAAACAAACAAATGAACAAAACCAATAATAACATCTAGCAAAACTATATTAATGCTTTCTTTTTCTGAAGGTCAGTAGCATTCATTCAAAGATGACAATACAGTTGCCATTGTGGCTTTCAGAAGGACAAGAACTTTGAGATTTCATTCAGTTGTGCTGACAGATTTCTCACTGTATTCATGGTTCCTCATTCACCCTGTGTAACCAGGGGCTCAAGTCTATATGCCCACTGGGCAGGATTCTCTACTATGGATCAAAGCCAGCTAACTGGTCCAAAAGAGGGTAGTCTTTGTTACGGAATGAAGTGACCAGGCCTCCTTTGGAATCCTTCCCAATGGTCCAAAGCATTAAGAACAAAGATTTAACCAGAGAGAGGGTGGTGACCAGGCATGACCAGGCATGACCAGGCATGTGGCAGAGGAAATTTAAAGCCTGGGGCCTTAAAGATAACTGGGCTCTCTTACCAGCCTTGGACAAAGAGAGTGTGGTTTCAGGGGAAAGCACTACTGTCCTTCTGTGCACAGTTGGACAGCCTCCAGGACTGCAGTGTCTGAGTACAATCAATAGTACCAATTGCTCTGGAGGCTTGAGCAGAAGTTAAGCTGCGCATGTATGTATGTTGGAACTGTTTGGGGAATGGAGTTGGCAATAAGCAAATATGCAAAACCTACTGCTTTGAGATGTTTAGTAACAGCTGTGCTCCCTACAGAATGGGTTTCCTCATTGCCTAGATCCCAGAGACTCTCCTGGGTTCTCCCTGTTTGAATGCTGAGTGTCCATGGAGAGTTTGAGATGAGGAGAGAGGTTGTCTTCCAGCCGAGACAGTGCCGTGATCATGCAAGGCACCGCAACTGCAGCAGCTGCAGTGAGGTGGTTCAAAAGGCCCGGCGTGTGGCAGAGCCAGGGTTATAGGTGACTTCCAAAGAGCAAGCCAGACATGGACTTGAATGTCCACAGAACCTGCGCTTGTGATGTCTTTGCCTAAGAATAGCACAGACTGAATGTATGTGTTCTTCATTAATATGGAATGAAACATATTGACCAAAGCACTTCTTCATGCCTTGAGACATCTCATTTCATGTAATATATAATATGTAATATGTATATATATTATAATAATATGTTATCTTACTGTTATAGTACATGCCAGTCAGGGTAGGCTAGATGGCTTACATGAACACATAACCCCAAAATATTATTGACTTAACATAATGAAAGTTTACATCTTACATCACAATCCAATGTAGGTAGGGGGCTCTCTTGGGTATCTCCTCCAAGTGGTGATTTGGCAATTCATCAGAAAATGCCATCGGCTTCAATATATGGCCTCAGCAGTTGCCACAGAGGGAGAAGGGAATGTAGAAGACCACATAGGGGGATCTGTGGCTAGGTCTACATGGACTGTTTCTTACTTCTGCCACATCCCAGTGGTAGAATTGAATCACATGGCCCCATCCTAACTGCAAGGGAGGCTTGGAAATGTTATCTTTTGTGTACCAGGAAGAGAAAATGAAATTGATGATTCCTACAAGCTTCTACAAGTTGGAGTTATTTCCTATGATTTTTCTTCTAATTATGATTCGCATTTGATACTATTTAGGCTGGCTCCTTGCCTTGTGCTATACGTATGACATCCACATGTAGCATCCCATTCCTCACAATAGCACTGTGAGTTGTCAGGACAGGTGTCCTTATACACATCTTATAGACTGAGGCCCCTGAGGCCCAGAGAGTTACGTGACTTGTCCAAAGTCACACACTACTAAGTGACAGAGCTCTCTTCCAGGTTAATGCCTCTCCACTATACCACACTGTCTTCTACAGAAACTCAAACTAGATTAGGCACAGACCTCCATATACAAAAGCAAGTAGGCGAGAACTGTATCTTTATTCCATATAATCAACCTACTTTATCTTTTAAGCTCCAGTTCTATGTTGGAAGGTGTCAGCAATTACTTCCATCATTTTGGTATTTCTCTATCTTTGAGGATATCTCTTGGTTTGTTGTGGGGCATGGCAGGGGTCACAGATTAGTGTAAGGTATTGCGAGATCCATTTGTTCCTCAAGTCAAGTGTTAGAGGAGGCACCAACCAAGATGTCTACAGCTCCTTCTAGTCTTTTTGCTGATACTCATACAGCTGTGCCTCCTTCCTGTCCACAGGGCCCATTCGTGTCTGGCAGCTCCCTGCTACTTTGGACCACTCCAGGGTCTGGGAAGCTCTGTAGGCCCACACCACACAGCCACTTTTCTCCCCAGGCTTATTGCCTTCCTGAGGTGGAAGGGTAGGGTAAAAAGGAAGGACCCATTCATGACTTTGCCCTCTCACTTTTCATCCATCTCCCCTCCCACCCTAGTGAAGGGAAGTGTTTCTGGTCTTCCAAGAAAGCCCCAATCTCCTCAAACCTTTTTCTTCCAAATCCTCTGGCTGTACTCCAGATCCTCTCCAGTCCTCTGAGGGCTTTTATAACACAAAACATAAGTCACAGAAGTTTTGTTCTTATTTTGCTTGTTCCCCTGTCACATCATTACTCCACTTTAAGGCAGTGAGACAAGGGCCTGCTGTCCAAAGCATGGAGGTGGGGATAGGGAAATACCAGGGAAAAAAAAACCCATTTCTTGATCACATGTATGTTATATTTCGTTTCATCAGGTTCTTGTGAGTTGAAGTCTCTGTGTCATTTTCCTAAAACTAACAGTGAGGCGAAAAGGCATTGATAGGAGTTCTTCTATCAGGGGAACTAGCAAATTAAGTCCCTTTCTGCCTGGTTCTGGTCTTTGAATGTACTAGTCTCCACCTCCCACCTCCACCCCAGTGGCTCCACCCTTGACGGCTTGATCCTACAATCTTGGTGATCAAGTTTTCACTTAAGAACTGGGGGCCCCTGGGTGGCTTAGTCCATTAAGTGTCCGACATTTGATTTTGGCTCAGGTCATGATTTCATGGTTGGTTGTGAGATAGAAATGGGCGCTGGGTATGGAACCTGCTTAAGATTCTCTCTCAAAAAACAAAACAAAAAAATTAATTGGGAACCTGGTCTTCCCAAAGGAAGACTTACAGCTGTGAAAGCCTGTCTATGGATGATTTACGAGTGTTCTCAATGTGGAAAAGGTGATTTGTTTATCTGAGTGTTTAGTATTCATCCCTTCCCCTACCTCAGTTATGAGCACACACCCTAGAGTAAATCTGTTCCCAGGGGGACAGTAAGCAGTGCTGAAAAGATAAGGAAGTGTTAAGACAGTGTAAGTGGAAAGATCACCTACTCCTAGTGACAGCTGAAGAACTCAGACCAAATGACAGGCAAAGATGTTGCATCAAAGCAAAATATCATTTAAAAAATCTGATTTGTACCAAATTCTATTTGTGAAGTGGATTTTAAAATCATTTCAAAGCACACTAGGCTTTCAAGAGATGTGTGTTTCAAAGAGTACAGCTGGCTTTTGGTCAAAAACTGAAGTCAGTAATCACAGTAACACTTGTAGTATAATTACTGGCCACAAAATACCAGGTGTTCAACCAAGCCTTTTCTACCCACTTAAGAGAGCCAGGCCAATTGAAAATGCCCTGCCTAGCCATACCCAGAAGTTCAAAAGCCCAGCCTTTGTCACCAGGAAGGAATTAATTCAAAGAGCAAAACCATTAATAGGCACAATCAGGCATTTTGTTGTGAACACCTTACTGTTAATGTATCTTGAGAGCTAAACTGTCTCACATTTGAAAGAGGCCTGCTTGAGAGAGAATTTAGACAAGCCAGGATCAAGGCTGGTTTTTCTGTTTTGTTTTGTTTTTAGATTTCTGATAACATATCTATGGGATGTGTACAGTAGGGAAGTGCTGGCCTTGGAGTCCAAAGGCTCCCCAGCTATCATTTGACCTAAGAATTGTAGTGTTCCCAGTTCTGTGAACAAGTCACTTTAGTGTCAAGGGAATGAAAGCACAGAAAACAGACAAAACACAGAAGTGTTATAGGGAAGAAAAATATTAAGAGACCTAATGATGCACTTCCTCATTATACGTAAGGAAACCATTTCCTGGATTCCTTGAGCTATAAAAAGCCAAGTGAACTTGCTTAAGTTAATAAATTTTATTTAATTACATAATGACAGTACTGCAGCAAAATGTTTTGTTTCCTCTCTTTTTACTGCTTCCTCTTAGTTATTGAGAGAAGAAATCCATTGTAACTTTTTTGCACTCTGCTAATGATGAGGCTATCTCACTTTGTTTTGTTCGTGCTTCACAATATATGTGTGTCTGTGTGTATATAATCAAATTGAATAAGATGGCTGCATTGTGTGGTTGCTACAAACACAGATGTAAGGCTAAAAGTGGGGCCCGGTTTTGCAAGAGCAAGGCCCTGTTATAAAAGCCCTTTGCTATGCTTTAGAATTGTTTGTTCTGTCCTGAGAGAAAAAGCAAAAACTTCAGTTCTCAAGACAACTGAAAAATCTGAGGTATAAACTTTATTCTCCTTTCCTAACCCTGGGATGAGGATGAAGTTCTACATTCAGCTAAAGTACCAATCCACCTTGGCTCTCAGTGCTCCACATCCCAGAGCAGTGTGTGCCTCCCTGCACTGGGCTGATGGGACACGTGGGCCCTCTGTTTCTTTGCCAGTCCTGGCAGAGGAGGCAGCAGTATAACGGAGGCCACTGGTCCTGGTCAGGGGCGTGGCGGGGACTATTTTGAGCATATTCGGGCTTTTCTCACCTAGTTGTCTCTGCATGCTCTCGAGGTGGGTGCCTATCTGCCTTTCACACATGAGGAGACAGGAAAAGAGAGTAAGTTTTTAGGCTTAACCATGTAGCATTTCTGTTTTTGCAGGTCAAAAGGGTCTAATAGTGGCAAGTTCATATGATTCAACCTAATACTTGCCCGATATTACAGTTAGTAGGTGGTGATTTCAGAGTTTGAACTCTCAAGTACCCCAAAATGATAATTGCATATCTGTATTTCAGATGACAGACCAGGGCTCAGGGCAAATGCATTTAAAAATAAATGAATGGTATGATCGTACACGACTTCCTTTCTTCTGCAGTCTCTGGTTTCAGCTACTGACTTTGTTCATGTCATATGGTGAAAGTTGGCTCAACTCAGACAAGAATGCCCTGCCTGTGGCTACTGTTCCTGCTGTGCAGCTGAAACCAGCCCATCAAACCAGCTCTCTCTGGCTGACTGCCTTGAAATGCCTGTCTAAAAACATTTTCCTTGCAGGATGGCCCAGAGCCACAGCCCCCATCCTCCCAGCTGAGCTCCTACTGTTTGAGCCACTCAGGCACAGCCACACGCCTTCCTCCCAGAGCCATTGTTAAAATCCCTCAGGGAACCCTATCACCCTTTTCTGTTAACATATCAATGATTGGTTTAGCAGATGAGTTCAGATTACATGAACTCAAGGGCTTGGATCAAGTGAATTTTATTTGGGAGCTGATGGGTAAGGTCAGGAGCATGAAGGTGAATCATGGTTGTTAGATGTGGCAGTAACTTTAGAAGCTGTATTGGCCAGTCCCAACATTTTACAGCTGCAGAAACATATACAGGTGCCAAGGCCTTGGCATCTTAATTTTTAGGGTGGCTCATCACCCCACTTTGCCTGGGACTGAGAGGTTTCCTGGTAAGTGCACAGACTGGGAAATTCTAAGACCAATAAGGACCAGTTGGCCACTCTACTCCATTAGAAGCCTCAGACTCTTCTGCTTCTCTCAAGAGGTCAGACTTGAGCAGAGCCTTGCAGCAAGGTCTCCAGAACTGCTTGGTAGAGCTCAACAACGCCACATAGGAAGATGACAGCAAACACAAATTCACATGGCACAGTTGAACCAAGGCTAGTTCTCTGAGTGGTCAGTCTCTAGGCATGAACTTGGATGCCCCCAAGGAAGCAGCCATTCGAGGTAAGGTTGTATCTGCCTCATGACCAAACCCTTACCCTCCAGGGCCATAGCATTTGGGAAAGCTAGTTTGATTGAGTCAGTCTCTGAAAATTAGGCTGCGTCTGGTTTATTCACTTCATAGAGATGAGCTGCTATGTGACCTGCAGCCACACAGTGTACAGAGCCTGCGAGGAGAGGGCTGCTCCTGTCCATCTGCTCCCTGCAGCTGCAGGGAGAATGGAATGGAGAAGTACTCAGGCAGAGAGAAGGGTCAGCAGGGTGCCCCATGCCACCATTGCTTCCTTTTTCAGAAGTTTTGTCACTCAGAGGTTTTGAGTCCTGCAATAAGCAGACATTCTTGGCTAATTTTGGACTTTTTGCCTCAAATCTCATGCACCTAATTTTTAAATATGTCTTGGTTTTACTTCTCCTCCTGGTCTATTTCATCCCCAGCTCTTGGTTGCTTGGTGGTTGTCTCCCCCACCGGGTCTCCTACTTTCTGTTCTGCTGGGTACATGTTGAATAGAGAAGGGATGGAAAGGGGGAAGAAAGGAAGGAACAATGCAAGGATCCTAGTCAGGCAAAATTGTCAGACAATACAAGTTCTTTTTATTACGTTTATTTTTGAGAGAGAGAGAGAGAGAGAGAATGCGAGTTGCTAGTGGGTCGGCGGGGGAGGGGCAGAAGATAAGGATAGAGGATCTGAAGCAGGCTCTTCCCTGACAGCACAGAGACTGATACCGGGCTTGAACTCATGACCCTCAAGATTATGATCTGTCCAAAGTGGGTTGCTTAACCAACTGAGACACCCAGGCACCCCAAAACAAGTTATCTTTAATATTTTCTTCCCTGTAAGCATTTCTTAAAGCTATGCCCTAAAACCCCCACCCCATCCATACCTGCTGGAATCTAAACTTGTCATGTTCTCAACCTCTCATAAAATGTCCTCAGTGCCCAACAAACTTATTGAGTGGATAAACTAATCACTATTAATGGGATTTGAAGTCAGAGGTGAAGGCCTCAAAAGTAAATCTTACCTGTGACCTGTACATTTAATACTCCTTCTAGGTGGTCTTAACACTTTAGTGAACCTAATTCCAGTGAAGGGATTTGAAATTGGGGGAGGAGGTGGCAGCATAGTGGAGGATTATTTGGGGAAGAGTTCTGTGGTGAGGGTTGCCAGATTTAGCAAAGAAAAATTCAGGATGCCCAGGTGAATTTGAATTGCCCATAAAACAACAGATAATTTTTTAGTATAAGGATGTCTCTTGCAATATTTGTGATATATTTATACTAAAAATTATTTGTTGTTTTCTGGAATTCAAATGTAACTCAGTATCCTGTATTTTATCTGGCAACCCTGTGACCCATGATGTCTCCCAAATATGCAGCCTGTGCAGTAGAAGGGCAGAGGATTGCTCCAGAGTTTGGGACACTTTCCAAATGTCTGGCAGAAGGGAGTCAGTCCATCTGAGAGGGCATCACGTGGTACAGTTAGGTGAATTCTCTGGCCTCAAAGCCAAGCCTGGTGATACATGGGGGCATCTGAAGTAGGCCTGAACCAAAAACCCCTGTCGACTGGCCAAGGGTGTGTTCCACTGGATCCTTCTCGGAAGATACTGTGTCTGCTTCCGGTGCTGACAACTAGCCCATCTGATATCCATTACACTAAGACGTTATTTTTAGATCTGAGGAAGGAGTGGCAGGGTTTTAAAAATAACGTATTAGATGTAGGGAGAACTTATTTGAGGACCTTAATCCTGACCAGGAAATGCAGGCCATGGGCCTGCTAGCATTAGACCTGGAAAAGATTAGTACCAGCAGCTTTCCATGTAAAAATGACTCTAAGACTGAGACTCTACACTTTTCTTATAAACAAAGGTGATGCTACTAGCTTCAAGAAAACTGCTTTTACCACCTATAACAACCTTTTCTCTTTCCAACTCTTGAAGAGAGAGGTTGTTTTATTATCTAGTTTTTGGTTTCTTCACTGGGTATACCCTGTCTGCTCTTCCAGATGTACCTACAGTCCTTCTTCTCTACCCTGCTCTGTTTTCTGGGAAGCTGAGCCTATCCACTTATACTCTGTCTTCTGGTTAGGACTAGCCAATGGGAGATATCAGCAAGAGATTGGAGGTTGGGAGAACAGATGGTCAGAAGGATAGCTTTATTGTGGTTAGTGCTTATTAAAATGCTCCTGATAAAAAGCACTCGAAATAGAAACAGCAGAATGCTTCTTTAACATGATTAAAATCTATGTCATCTCAAAGCTCAGATTTTGCTTGATAGAGAAACATTGGGGGCAGCCTCATTAATGTTAGGAATAAGACAGGGGTGCTCACTACTTATTATTTATTTAAAATTTTACTGATGATACTAGCAGTCACAATTAGACATGATAAAGATTTCAAGTGTAAAAATGGGAAAGGAAGAAAAATACTATTTGCAGTTGATATGATTGTATGCCTTTAAACCCTAGAAATTAAATGATAAATTATTATAAACAATGAGAAAATTCACTGAAGTAGAAGGAAGCAAAATTAATAAACACAAACCAATCAATCTAATATATACAAACAATATCTTATTAGAAAATAGAAGGATGGGGGGGCACCTAGGTGGCTCAGTCAGTTAAGCTTTCTACTCTTGATTTCAGCTCAGGTCATGATCTCACAGTTCATGAGTTCGAGCCGTGCATCAGGCTCTGCTGACAGCATGAAGCCTGCTTGGGAGTCTCTCTCTGCCCCTCCCCCACTTGCTCTCTATCTCTTTCTCAAAATAAATTTAAAAATAAAAATAAAAAACTAAAAACAAAAACATAGAAAGATGAAAGACCTTATTTAAGGTAGCAACAAAAAAGAGGAAATACCTAGGAATAAATTTAACAAGAAATGTACAAACTCTATACATAGAAAACTTCAAAACAAAATCAGAGGACCTCCCCCCCCAAAAAAGATTTAAGCGAGTGGAAAGACATCCCTGGATAGGAAAATTCTAAATTGTTAAAATGTCACTTTCCCTAACTTCATTTAAAACTTTAGCACAATCCCAATAAAGAATACTTTATTCTTTTTCTACATAACAAAGTAATTCTCAAATTTGTACTGGGGCCAGGAGGAGAATAGCTAGGAAAGTTCTGAAAAGAAGAGGAATATGTACATCTGTGTGTGGCAGAGGTGGAATGGGTAGCCCTACTAGATATTAGAACACATTATAAAGCCTCAGTAATTAAGACAATGTGGACCTAGTCCATAAATGAACACACAAATGAATGGAATAAATGAGAATGTTCTGAGACAGACCCAAATAGATAGGAATTAGTATGTGATAAAGGTGACATTGCAAATCACCAAGGGAAAGAGACTATTCAATAAATAGTGTTGGTATAACTAAATAGCCAAAGTAGGTCCATACTTCACACTGTTCGATAAAGTAAATTACAATGATATCCTATAAGTAATTAAATGTAAAAGATTATAACTAAAATCACTAAAGAGGGGCACCTGGATAGCTCAGTTGGAAGAGCAGATGACACTTGATCTCAGGGTTGTGAGTTTGAGCCCCACATTGGGTAGAGAGATTGCTAACAATAAATAAACTTTTAAAAAAAGCCCAAGAATTTGTGGTATTTAAATAATAATAGTAATAATAATAAAAGTATTAGAAAAAACTATGGGTGAATTCCTTTATAACTTTGGAAGGTCTTTGTAAATGTGACTGAAAATCCAGAAGCCATTTAAAAATTGATAAATTTGATTATGTTAAAAAAAAGTTTCTTTCACCATAGTTAAAGTTAAAAGACAAATGAGAAGCTGGGAAAAAGAATCTTCAAGTCATATAACAAAGTACTGATATTCCTTATATACATACAAAGCACTACTAGAAATAAGTAAGACAAAAAGTTGAGATCCCAAGAGAAAAATTGGCAATAGAAATGAATAAACAGCCAATGGCTTTTGGTACCAGTTCCAACAAGCAATTCTCAGACACAAGCTGAGTGTCCTACAATTTAACTGCATTCTGCAACTATTTACCTGGAGATTGCCTCAGACCCCATATGTTAAGGACTCAGTCCACCAACACTGCCTGCTCTCCACTTCAGATGCGAACAGCAAGTCCAGGTTGTCACCTGAATGGGTTATAGATTAGAGGTTCCAACAACCCCCTTCTTGGGTTTGATTAATTTTAGCGGCCCACAGAACTCAAAGAAACATTTTATTTCCTAGATTACCTTTTTATTGTAAAAAGATACAACTCAGGAACAGCCAGATGGAAGAGATGGGTAGGGCAGGTATGAAGAAAGTTATAGTTTCCATGCTCTCTGAGGGCTCCACTCTCCACATGTTCACCAACCCAGAAGTTCTCTGAATCCCTCCGTTAAAGATTTTATGGAGGCTTCATTACCTGAGCATGATTGTTTCAATCATTGGCCGTTGAATGCAATGTCCAGTTCCTCTCCCATCCCAGGAGGTCAGGGGTGTGTGACTGAAAGTTTCAAGCCTCTAATCAAGAGGTTGGCTCTCCTGGCAACCCTCCCTCATCCTTGGGTGCTTTCCAAAACTCATCTCAGTGACATAACAAAAGAGATCTTTATTGTGCCCATCACTTCAGAAATTCCAAGAGTTTTAGGAGATCTGCCAGAAACTTAAGGAGACCAAATATATATTTCTTATTTTAAATCACAAAGTCACAACTCACAGAAAATTTCATAAGTATATGAAAAGATATTCAACTCACTCATAAGAGAAATGCAAATTAAAGCTAAGCTGATATATAATTTTTCATATATCAGATTTTTTAATTTAAAAGTTTGATTATCTTTGTGGGATTGTAAATTGTACAACTCTATGAAGGGCAATTTGGCAAAATCCATCAATCTTACAAATGCACAAATCTTTTGACCCAATAATTCCTTCTGATCAAATATATCCTTTGAATATATTTGACACATTAAATTATCTAGGTACAAATTTATTTGTTATAGTATTACTTGTAATAGCAAAATTGGCAACAACCCAATATCCATCAGTATGAAACTAGTTAAGTAAATCATAATGTATCCATATAATGGAATATTATACAGCTATAAACATGAGAAATACCTAAAAAAGAAAAAAAAGATATGCTATACTGATAGGGAAAGTTTTTCCAAAATTATATATATGTTTTTTTTTTGAGAGAGAGAGCATGCAAGTTGGAGGTGGGGGGAAGGCGTAGAGGGGCAAAGCGAGAGAGAGAGAATCTTAAGCAGCCTCTACACTTGGTACAGAGCATGGTGCAAGACTCAACCCTGGGATCATAACCTGAACCAAAATCAAGAGCTGGGCACTCAACCAACTGAGCCACCCAGCTGCCCCTCCAAGATATTTTTAATGAAAAATACAGTATGCACTATCTACTACCTTCCGTGTGAAAAAAGAAAAAATGTAAAAAAAAAAAACCACATATAAGTATTTGCTTATATATGCATAAACTACTCTGAAATGGTATCCAAGAGACCAGTAATGGTGAATTGGGAGGAGATCTAGCGAATGGGAGCTAGGAAGGGAGAGAAATTTTCACCTTTCATATCTTTTAAATATTTGAGTCATGGGCATATGTTACTTATTCAAATATTAAGTATTTTTAAAGTGCTTGTAAAAAAAAAAACCCAAACAATACAGAATACAGAAATGCCTAAGGTAGGAAATGAATGATCCCCTACCCCTAAACCTACCACTCAGAGAAAACCAATATCAACAGACAGCTATTGACCTTAAGAAATTTAGTCATTGAGAAGGAGACAGGATTTTTTTTTTAATTACGTAGGAAAGGAAAACATTATTTTCTGAGTCTCTGAAATGCTTTTGTGGCATTGCCAAATCCACCTAGACCAAAGATAAGCAGCTGAAATAAATACTGACCTCTTGTGCACACTCAGAGTGAGCTACTGGACTTACATAGCACATTCAATCCCATGTGAGTTCAGCTATATGTAAAATTAGAACTGGAGGGGTGCCTGGGTGGCTCAGTCGGTTAAGCAGCCAACTTCAGCTCAGGTCATGATCTCGTGGTTTGTGGGTTCGAGCCCCACATCAGGCTCTTTGCTGACAGCTCAGAGCCTGGAGCCTGCTTCAGATTCTGTGTGTCTCTCTCTGCTCCTCCCCCACTCCTGCGCTGTCACTCTCTCTCAAAAGTAAATAAACATCAAAAATTAAAAAAAAAAGAACTGGAAAAGAATTCTGAAGTGCAATGTAAAAGTGAATGGTAAAGGCCATTGACTCTAATGGGCTAAATATTATGTGGATGTGAAATTAAGACATTAACATTTCAGCAAATGAAAATGTTTATGTAGTCTGAAAATTCTTGGCACTGGAACCACAGAATTCAGCCAGCAAGGGCCTCTAAACTACAAACATAAAAGAGTTGCAAAGAACACTTAAAATTATTACTAATTTTCTACCGCTATTATTAAAAATTATTTTAAAATATTTTCTAACTGGAATCTGACATTCCATTAGTGCAATGAAGCAAATATCATGTTTCAGACTCCCCCTCAAGATCAAGTTCCTTTGATTCAGAAAATTCCTTGATGAGTAGGAAATGAATGTTATAAACATCTGTGACAAAAAGTATATATTTTGCCTCCTTGTTTCAAAATTAAAATCAGGATCTCTAGCCAAACCAGCAGTTGATATTTCTAATACATGTGCCTTAATATAACACAACAAAACAATACACTCTCTTTCCTCTCTTCTTGTAGTGTGTTGATGTTGAAACAAACCTTAAAAATCAACAAGTCCACTCATGCAATCATTCATTTATTTAACAAATAGTTATCAACTGCTCCCATGTATCAGGCAAAGTAAAAAGCAATGGGGTAAGAAGATGAATAACACAGTTTCTGGCCCTTGAGAAGCTTGCCTAACTCCTTTATTTTTATCTTGAAGAATCTCTAGGCCTCTCAAGTTTAGACCAGTACTTCTTTTGATTATACCAAACATCAAGCATTTATGAAAAAAACCTAAATCTAAAAGAATAGCAGTTATCTATTATTAATGCTTTTCACATAGTAATTTTTTGGTTTCAGATTACCATTTTAGAGGATCTAACTGCTCTTCATCTTCACAAGTAATTTTATATACATTATGACAGTTATGTCACGAAACTTTCATTTTCTAGATGAGGAAACTGATGTCAGTTAGATTAATCAGCTTTCGCTGCATCACACTGCTAGTAAGTGAACCCAGATCTATCTCTAGTTTTTATATTCTCTCTACTGTAGAACCCAGCAGGATTTGTCAAAATGTAAGCTTAAGAAATTATAATAAATATTAATACTTTAAGAATATATGATTGAAATTTGATTGTTAAATCTGCTGCTTTACGGAGAATTTTTTTCTTTTTTTAATGTTTATTTATTTTTGAGAGAGAGAGAAGGGCAGAGAGAGAGGAAACAGAGAATCCTAAGCCCGCTCTGCCATGTAAGCACAGAGCCCGATATGGAGCTCGGACTCACAAACCGTGAGATCATGACTTGAGCCGAAATCAAGAGTTGGACACTTAATCAACTGAGCCACACAGATGCCTGTCACAGAGAAAAGCACACTATAACTAAACAATGTATTTCTGAGCACCTTAATGTCACTTCAAGAAGAACATGAAGTGACATTGGATAACTATTTGTTTCAGTCATTACAATACTCTGCATTAAAATGACCAGTGTATAAATGAAGTTACTGGGTTTTTTCTCTCACATATTCCTTTAGCTTTTTAACCATAAACCTTCCTATAGCCTTATCTTTTGTTCATTTGAACTGCTTTGCTCTACGTCTTTTGAATATCCATATCCAGTCTACTATATTTTTAAGTAACTATAGTATTTTTACATTATATTATGTTTTTTAAAAGGTGCCTGATTTTTCTTCTCTTAGCCACATTGGTGTGACTTTCCTCCTAACGCACATGCTTTTCTACTTTTAAGCCTTAAAGGAGCAAGACATTCACCTTAAGTAAGTTGCTTATGCATAGCTTGCTCAGAGTAGGGTTTGGATTTCTGCAGTCATGAAAGTGATCTATAGTAAAAGAGATAATTTGGGTAAAGTCTCATGGTTGAATCTGGCATTGATTGGCAGTTAGCTTTGAATACCTTGGACCTTGGAATCAACCATAAAATCTGAATCATGTTCCTTAGAGTGATATTCTTTAAATTAACCTGTGAGCAATTAGGAATCAGATACAGGTTTCTAGGGGCCTTTGTAATTTTTCTTTTCTTTCTTTCTTTTTAATGTGTTTACAGATTTGGGTCAATAGTAGAGGACTGGTAAGCAGCAATCAAGAGAGAAAAACAAATATTTGGAAATCTTAAACTGAATTTCAACATGAAAATTATAGCATAGTATATATAGCTATATTATATGCCAATGGCATAATATTATGCTACACCCTTCAAAGTATGTCATACACTTAAATGGGGTCCATGGCAAAAGTTATGGTATAGATCATAGTCCTTACTTGTGTTTAATTATTCACAAATAATTCATTTATTCACAATAAATGAATAATAATAGTAATTGGGTAGTATCTTGGGAACCTAGCTTGGCCCAGTGAAAAGGCAAAGGTTTTGGAAAGAGCTAAACCTAGCCTATCACGTGAACTCTGCCATGGAAGCTTGGCCAAGTTACTGAATCATGGAGTTGTGTGACCTTGGTCAAGTTACTGTATCAGATTGAGCTAAGCTTTATCGCTTGTAAAATGGTTGTTGTGAGGATTAGTAATGACTGATAAAAGGTTTGGAAGAGAGGTTCTTACATAGTAGGCACTCAATCAATAAGCTCAGGTTCACATGGGATATTTCACGAATAATATTTTATTGACTAATTATGCAATAATTTTTTGTCAAGTGGATTACAAAGAAATTAAGTGTTGGTGTTATATGACCTTCCTCCTGGAATGGACAATTGAAATTGAAAGGGCACATTTCCTGCTGCTGACAACGCAGTACTTACTTCCCCAGGAGACTAGAACAGACTAACTTTGGCAAAAAATGTCTCCATAATGTTCCTTTATGGAGACTTCTATAATATAGACAAAAACTTCCTTTATCTTATAAATAAATATCCTCACAAAATATCTATTTATTCAGTGTTTAGGGCTTGTTGATGTTGTTATTAGTAAATCTTCAGTGACCTTGTTAGGGTACTTAATAAATTATTTTAACCAACTTGGTTTAAATTGTTTATGGTAACAACTAGGGTTTCAGAGAGAGGAATCAAGAGGTAAAAGAAACAGGTAATATCTGTTGCTTTTCAACACAGTTCAGGAAGTATAAGTAGGTCCGTCAAAGCATGGTACATGGAAGAAATTCTGAGATACCAATAGAAAGTAAAAGCTTAGTGTTTTGGAGTTTCTTTTTTAATGAACTAATTTGCATTAAGATGCATATTTTATATTTTCTGGAATTTTTGTGCCATTTTAATCAATAGTTAATGATATTTGCTTCCCATAATTCCTCTTTGATTATCTAACAGCAAAGTTTGTAACAATGAAGCATAGTGTAGAGATGTATCCCCTTCCTCTCAGTCAATGTATAGAAAACATTATGTTACACATTAAGACTGCTGTGCTCTGAAACAATAATCAACATCTTTAGTCATTAGAGGAATTCAAATTAAATACAAATTAAACAGTCACACACACACACACACACACACACACACACGAATGACTATATCAAGTAGTCTTGGCAAGAATGTGAAGGAACTCTAATTGCTAGTGGCAATATAAAATGGTATATTCACTTAGGAAAATGTCTAGCTGATTCTTATGAAGTTAAAACATACTCCTACCATATGACCCACACATTCTACTCCTAGGTATTTACCCAAGAGAAACGAGATGTATATTCATACAGACTTGTATGTGAATATCCAGCAGCTTGATTAATAGCTAAAAAAGGAAACAACCCGATGTCTATCAACACGTGAACGAATAAACAAGTTGTGGTATATCCACAGAGTGAATACTACTCAACAATAAAAAACAATTAACTAGTGATACATGCAAAAACATATATGAATCTCAATTATGTGGAGTGAAAGAAGTCAGATTTAAAAAGAGTATAAATTGTATGATTCCATTTATAATATTCTAGAACATGCAAACTAATCCATAGTTGCAGTAAGTAGATCAGTAGTTGCCTAGGGATGGATTAGGGGACAGGGAGAAGCAGAATTAATATAAGACACAGGCAACTTCTGGGAGTGATGGACATATTTGTTATCTTGACTGTTTTGATGGCTTCACACAAAAACATCAAAACTTATTAAATTATTATATGTCAATTATAACCAAAGCTGTTTTAGAAAAAAAACATTGTGTTAATTTTTCAGAAAAATGAGGAGACAACCCTGACCTTGTGCCATCAGGCTGGCTAGATCCACTGCCTCTTTTCTGTGGCATCCACCACTTCCTGGCTATGGGCAATGGTGATGTTTTACTACTGGACATTGACCTTAAGGGTAGAATCCATGGTTAATTCATCTTGGTCTTCCTTCAGATGCCAAGCATGGTACCCCTCATCAACTGTTATTTTTTAAATAAATGAATAAATTTCCTGGATTCTTTTTGGCAAAACATTTGAGAAAACTCTTCTACCCAACCGTTGCTAATTTTTTTAATATCCAAGGGAGGCAGCAAATTGTCGTGATTAAGAACTTTAGTGCCAGAGTAAACTGCTCAGCTACCTACTAACTACTCGGCCATAGGTAGAATCAGCTAGACCCTCCAGGCCTCCGTTTCCTCATTATTTCTTTCTTTATTTATTATTTAAATATTTTATTTTTAAGTCATCTCTACACCTAACGTGAGGCTTGAACCCACAACCCCGAGATCAAGAGTCCCATGCTCCACCGTCTGAGCCAGCCAAGCACCCTGTGTCCTCATTGTTAAAGGAGGTTATCATATCCTTATGTCATTGGTTTTCTGAGAGGGTTGGATAAAATAATCCATGTAAAGTGCATGGCCCATAGTCAAAACTCAATTTTTAAAAGGGAAATGAATTCATACATTTACTATCACAAACCTTTTAAAGTTTATGAACCTCAAAGACTGAATGGAATATTTTATCTTTCATCAGGAGAAAGAAACGTGATGAACAGGTAATTAAACCTTACCAGGAAAGATTGCTTTTTTAAAAAATTTTTTTTGTTTATTTTCTCTCTCTCTCCAAATAGTAAATAAATAAACATTTTTAAAAACCTGTCATTCAGCTAGCTCAGAGCCTGGAGCCTGCTTCCTGTCCTGTGTCTCCTTCTCTCTCTGCCCCTCCCCCGCTCATGCTCTGTCTCTCTCTGTATCAAAAATAAATAAAACATTAAAAAAAAATTAAAAAAAAAAAACCTGTCATTAAAGTTGCCTACATGTTAGGCTTTTTAGAAGCACACAACCAGAGGAATTTAATTTACTGGAAGAAGTGCAATGGTTATAACAGCTTATAATCTTATCAGTATATTTTATACCAAGGCTTTTAGACCTTTTCATTAAAACAGAAAAATAAAATCTGTACCATTAGGCAGAGAGGCTGAAAATGCAAATAGTCCATTTAGTTTTTCCTGCCCTTCACTTTGAGGTTCTTACATGTAGAAATCCTGTTCTCATATTTGTTTGGAGGTTTTCTCTCTAGTGAAAACTACTTTATCATTCTGTCCATGGGGAATTAATTAAACAGAATGTGGAAAAATGTAATCTCTAGGGTGCCTTGCTGTCAGTTCCCTCAGTAAATACAGCATAGCCAAGGGACGCTACAGAGACCCGAGAGTGGACTGAACCTGGGCTTAAGAACTGACCAGTTTCAGAGAATAATTTTCTTGAGCTTTGAGCAACTCATGTCATTGTTTTGTCACCGTCTGATTTAATATTGGGCTTAATCATTTCTCTATGATTTGTAGGAAATATTTATAAAATATATGAAATAATTATCATCATTAATAAACTAGGTTACTAATCTCCTCCAAAAATAAGGTGCTGGGATGAAAATAAAATTTACAACTGACCCTTTAGACCTGGTCCAGTACTAAATTTGCCTTCCAAAGTCCTGGTCAATTTGTTATGCGAACATAATACCAGGATCAGGAAATGTTATTCTACTTCTGGCTATGCCAATAGCTAGCTCTGTGATCATTGGTAACCACTCTTCACCCCTCAGTTTCCTCAAAAGTAAAAGTAGAGAGTTGGACTAGATGAGGAAGGGAAAATAACACCCCTGCTATTCTGTGTCCATGGCAGACATTATTAATCAATCACTGAAATTTTTCTATTGGGAAGCTGCTTCTGAATTCTCAACAAAGCATTGTAGAGTTGGCAATCAAAGTGAAACTTTCTGGCCATCTTTGGATCAGCAAATCTTTAAAGGTTCTTTTAATTCTTATATTACGCAAAGGCCAAAATGAGAGTCATGGAATAGCAAATGCCAAAAGACAAATACCTTGGCAATTTTTACTTCCCTTTTCACATCCCAACTTCTGAGAGTGTTAAAGACTCTGTCTACAAGGCCTGTCAGTGAGGATACTTTGCTCTTTCATTATTGCATTCAGCCTTTTATTTGTCTAAAATGAAAACGGCTTAATTGATTTCCCCCCAACTTCAAAAATGCTTACTATAAAAATTTGAGCAGTGCAGAAAAGTATAAATAACAGTGAAAATTATCTGATATTCAACACCTGTATTAATATTTGATAACTGGCCTTGCAGACATAGCTCTAGGTGCATTTTTCTGTACTCTGTTTATTTTCTTTATATGGCATTTTTATGTACAGGCAACTTTGAGTATCACTCTGAAGCTGTGGTTTTTAGTCTCTACTCAGTGTATTCACAAAATTCCGTCTTTGTCTGGGGGCTCCTGTTCTGCTGAGTGAATGTTGCAAACATAGCAGTAGATTGAAAGAGCAAATGATCTTTAGACCATTACCACAACTGCACTTAAAAATGTCGTCTAATTCTCCAGGCTCCACTCTAGTAACTACAGAATGGAACAATTTGCAAAGCTTTGTGGTTAAAATTCAATTTGAAAATGAAATGGACCCAGTGGCTTGGGAGAAAGCAAATGTTCCTCCTCTACCTCATACCCCACCCCCACTTTTTTTTGCTTATTATTATAATTAATATATGTTTACTTAGGAAAACCCAGGCAAAACTGGGAAAAATAAAATCACAAGCAATCTAATCAGAATGATTATGATTAACATTTTGGAGCATATATGTTCAGTTGTGTCTTTTTGATGCACATATATTTATTGAAGTTATCAACACATAATTCAAAAACTCTTAAACTTCTGGGTTTTTTTGCTTTGCTCACTGCACTGCAGTTTCTACAGAGCATTATTTCCATTATGAGCAGGAAACTATACAAGTTAAAACTGGCTTTGGAGATACACAGTTCTTTGTATCTGTAGTTTGCATAGTGACGTATGCACACCAAGGAAAGGTTATGGGTGTGTTTTGAAATTAATACACTAATTACTTTGAACACTGGTGTATGGGAGTTCAGTTTATCTACTAGGCATGCTGTTCCTGAAGTTTAATTTCCCTCAGCAGATATTCAGCAAGTATCTTACATAACTAGTATAAATGAGGTCATGTGATGGCCAGAATTTTGATATGCATTTATATCTCCATCTATTTAATTGATGAAATGCCTGTGTTCCTTAAGTATATTCTGACAAGAATATCTCATCATCTAACATCATCTATCTAATGGTGTGATACTAGTGCATGCTGTGATAAGGTGACTTATTTTGTATGTAGCAAAAAAAAAAAAATAGGAAAGATACCTTCCTCACAGGGAAGTCAATTTGCCTCTAAGGGTTTGAGACTGTATTACACTGCAAAAGTACCATCCCCATATGTGCCCCAGAATGATGGTTAACGAACAAAAAGCAGCCAGGAGAAACTTTGTCTTCGTTATCTATTGCTGAGAAACAAGCCACACCCAAAATTTAGTGCCTGAAAACAATTGATTATAATCTCTTGCAATTCTTTGGGCTGATTAGACTCAGCCAGGCAGCCATCCAGGGTCTTGCTTGGAGTCTCTCATTGATGGCATTAGATAGGAGCTGGGGCTAGAATTCTCTGGTGGCTTGACTAGGTGGCTGGAAGGTTCCAAGAAGTTTTCTTCACTCACGTCTGGTGCTTTGATTCACATAGCCTTCCTCTCCACCAGGAACCTCTTCCCCCTAGGTTTTCTCCTTGGCCTCTCTTCCCATGAAGCTAGACTTCTTACATGATGGCTGACTTCTATGAGTGTAAAAGTAAAAACCCCTATGACTTTTTAAGGCTTAGGCAGAGACCTGGCATAGTATCACTTCCAGCCTCTTTCCATAAATTAAAACAACTCAGGGCCAGCCTTGATTCAATGTGGGGGGACTATACAAGCACATCAGTATGAGGATAGGTGGTTCATTGGGTGCCATTTTTGGAAACTAGCAACCCAATATTCTCCAACTATAAACAGGACAGATTTAAAATTTCAACTATAATTCCAAAAAAGTCTGGATATTTTATAGCTCAAACACAGAGTACAATTAAAGAGGAAGTGAAAAGAAGAGATAAGAAAGTCTCAAGGTGATGAAGAATTTTGAAACAGTAGGTGTTTCCTTGGCCTTGCAGATTAGATCAGAGGGAGGATCGTGAAATAAACAGCCATTGCATCACCATTATCCAAATTTTGTGTGCTCAGAAGGCTTAATTCATGATGCTTATTTTTTGTGTTTGAGAACTCTAGCACTAAGTATTACAATTCTGACACATTTGAAGCATATATGCTGGATTGTCTTTCCAAAGACAGCAAAGAACTCAGGCAGCAATGGAAATATTCAAGGATTAGTAGAATGCGAATCAGACTGGAGAAAAAATAAAGTAGTAGCTAGGAGAGCCAGCAGTAAAGATTCCCATGGCCCCAGAGCAGGACCGGAAAACCAGCATTCTCTTTCCTGTTCATCTGGAGCTAGTCAATGCGCAGTATCTGTGCCCCCACAGCACAGTTGGTAAGTTTGAAGGGCAAGGAAGGGCTCAGGTTCTTACATGACAATCTGATTCTGCAGACTGGGAACCTCCTTGACATGCCTGGTCTAAGACTGGGGTTCCTTCTTCTTGTGCTGAACCATATTTGACACCAAGCAGCTTTTCGTTAATGTTTATTTTTCTTTGACATGTTTAGACTGTTATCATATTATTCTCCTCCCTTTAAAAATATGTACTCTGGAGGTGCCTAAAATAACACACTCCTAGCAACTGCAGTTTCGAAAAATAAAGGTTATTTCATTCATTAAACTCAATGGAAATTTGTTGCTTTACAAGAAAATACCAAATGCTTTATAAACTCCTAGAGGGCAGCTACCGTGTCATATATAACTTTGGTATCTCTCTTACCTCCTGGGTTCACTGTCTACTTTCTCCAATGTAGTAGTTTTAATAAGTAACCTGAATTGTTAAACAATACCTCTTGTGCCCTTCTTTGATACAGAAATATCATTTCATTATGGCTCTGCATGTTTCATAGCAAGTTCGTTGTAAAGAATTTCACTTAAGCTTGTTTCCAGTGTGCGGATCATTTTGCAGGCTTTTCAAATAACAGCTGAAAAGGTTTAATTCAAGTTGAAGAAGCTTGCTTATATACAGGCAATTAATTTAGTTAGGCTTCACTTACCTCAAGGAATATTTGAACATATATATTTACAGATAAATCCTGGGAGTGTCAAATTATGCAACCAAGAGAAAGTAAGTTCTTTGCAGTATTTTGGGCGTTGATCTGCTGAAGTCAGGCTTTTTTTTTTTTCTGTCAGGTTTTTGAATGAAATAGTAAAACCTCTGACAGCACTGCCTACTTCACCTGGCTTTGCATAATTCCAAGAACCTAGAAACAAAGATTATTAATGAGTTAGAAAGATTGTTAACGCATAAGAGAGAAAAAATTAAAACTATCTCTTCTCTCTTAATCTGAAGATTTCACAATATTTGCTTTCAAGTACTTGAAGTTTTCTGTGGACAATGATTAATTTTTCAATAATTGCTTTTAATGTAAAAGGTAATATATATTAACTGTAGATTTAAAATAGACTTAAAGTAACAACCAGAAAGGCAAATATCATTCTTGATGTTACACCTACTATTTTAGTAAACATGGAGGTTGTTCAATTTTTTCCTAGACACCACCTATTTTTACAAGACGGCTCCATACTGCATAAGCTATAATTTGGTCTTTTTTATTTTTATTTTTTACATTATCTGCTGGTAAGAATATAAAAGAAACTTGTGAAGATTATGGCATGTTGTAGTTTTGGCAGTGTTAAAAGACGCCATCTGTGGTGTGACATGTGAGCTTTGATGGGAAGAGAAGACTCTTGGTGGGCAATACTGACCATTCTCCGAGCAAAAGAGGCCTCCTCGGTTGCCCGCGGCGATCTGGGCCAGCCAGAGTGCCAGTGCGTGGGAGTAAGCGGAGGGCGTTCAGGGTGACTGCGAGCACGAGCTCCCCGCGCGGTCCACCGCTGCCCTGGGCAAGTCCCACTGGCACCGGCCCAGGAAGGGACGGAGGGCGCGAGGGCATTTCGCGTCGCGCGCGGCCTGGGTCCAAATATTTAGCCTCCGCCCCCAGGGCTGGCGCCAGTCTCTGGCGGTGGAGTGAGATAAAGCCGGGCAAGGTTCTGCAACCCCGAATCAGGGAGGCGCAGCTCCGACACCCGCGCCTCTCCCGGGTCTCCAGGAGTGTTTGTTCCAACTGTTTAAACTGTTTCAAAGCGCCCGAACCGAACGACCTTCTGCAAACAACTCTTAATCTCGCGGGCCGAGAGTTTAGGTTTTATTTACGGCGGGGAGGGAAGGATCGAACACAGGGGCCGGGAAGCCAAAGCAGCCCTCCTCCCGGCATCCCGCCCGCGCGTCCGCAGGGACCCCCACCCGCGGCCCTTCGCTGGGCCACAAGCTTCTTGCGTCAGCTGGGGCGGGGACGGGGGATTTTCGGAAGCTCTGCGGGCGCCGCCAGCCCGGGAAGGACTAGCCCGGGCTCTTGCCCCGCCCTCCGGGGGGGCGGGAGGCGGAGCGGGGCAACAGCCCAGCCGGGCTCTCGGGCCCTGTTGCGGGTGTGCTGCAGAGACCGGAGGAGCGGCCGTCGCCTGTGCCGCCCAGTCCCCGCCGCGCCTCGGCACCCGGGACAGGGCTGCCGTCGACGAGCGCCAGACCACGGTCCGCAGCTCATCATGATGGACTTGGAGCTGCCGCCGCCCGGACTGCCGTCCCAGCAGGTGCTGCCCCGGCCCTTGGAGCCCCGCGGTGGTGCCAGGACGGGGACAGGGGCCCAGGGAGCCGCGGACCGGGCGGGACAGCCACAGCCGGCTTCTCCCGTCTACGGCTAGACGTAGAGTCCGGACTGCTGAGGCCGCGCACTAGAGCCGCTACGCTTGCTCTGGGACCCGGGAGGAGCGGGGACCCAAAGGGCCGCGAGGACCCTAGGGGCGGCGAGGGGAGTGGGGGTGCGGACCCCAGGGACTACTAGATAAGAGGTCTGGAGGCCACTTCCGTGTGCGTAGGGCGAAGGGGCCTCTCTAGCCCGCTCCAGCTTCCGGAGCTGGGACTCGGGAGCCCCAGCTGGAGTTTGAGCGGCGCCAGAGGTGGCAGAGCAGGAGGGGGCGGACGCTGGCGGTCTGAGCCGGCGCAGCCCGGCCCTTCCGGGGCTGCGCTGCTCCCCCGCCTCGGAGCCGGCAAAAATGTGCCTAGTCACGGGGCCGCTCTCGGGGGAGTTGAGGTATCCTCCGGACTGGGACCTGGAGCCCCTGCCCTGCCGCCGCCCCCGTCCACGGCCTTCGTGGGCACGGGCTGTGGCTCTGCGCGCTCACCCTGCTGTGCCGTCTGAGGGCACCCTTTGGCAAGTAGTCAGTCCATCCTTCCGATCGCTCGTAGGCAGCTTGGCTAGAAAGCCCAGCCCCCAGGGTGGGGGAGGGAGGAGGTCACTAAGTGCCCCGCGCGCTCCTCAGCCTCGACGTGCAGCGGCGGGACTAGGCGCTCCCTCGCGTGGTGGGAAAGGGTCGGCCTCTGGCTGCCAGCGGGTAAGTGCGGGCGGGCCGCGAACTGAGTTCGGACGCGGCTCCCGGATACTTGTGCGGTGCCTCCCTGTGGCGCATGTCGCGTGCGTGGACTTGGCCTCCAAGACAGTGGCCGGTTGGCTGTCACGGCGGCCCTCGGTTGGCCCTTTCCTGCTTTATAGCGTGCAAACCTTGCCGCGCCGGGGCCAAGGGACAAGTTGGAGCTGTTGATCTGTTGCGCAATTGTTATTTTCCCCAGGGCGGCTTTGTCTTTGGATTTAACGTTTCAGAATTGCAGTTCCAAAATGTGTAAGGCAGGATATTCTGTTCTGTACTGTCAAGGGTAAGAGTTTCGAGAGTGGATTAGAATTTAGGCTGTTAGTAAATTTTTTGCTGTCATATATTATTTCTTGGATGCTTTAGTTTTTTTCTAGTTGAGAGTTTGCTTCGATTTCTTAGCATGTTGCTTCCTTTGCTAGGGTAGAAGGTGGGACACTTGGGTTTCATAATATTTTGCTAACGAGTTTTGTAAATTATTATAAAAGTGAAAACAGGTTACTGTTCATACTTTGTAGGGACTTTAAAAAATTTTTTTTAAATTTATTTTTGAGAGACAGAGACAGTGCGAGGAAGGGAGGGTCAGAGAGAGAAAGAGACACAGAATCTGAAGCAGGCTCCAGGCTCTGAGCTAGCTGTCAGCTTGAACCCACGAACCATGAGATCATGACCTGAGCCAAAGTTGGACGCTCGACCTACTGAGCCACGCAGGCGTCCCTTTAGGGACTTTCAAAGCAGTAGATATTTATATTTCCAAATATTTTTGGTAATCGTGTTCTTAGGAAAAATACTTTTAAAGGAAATGTGTAGCGTAATGGGTACAGTAATGGCATATGTTTTTACTGTTAAATATGAAGGTTTACATTAATCTTGAAGATTTAAAGTAAGATTTTAAGTTATTGATAATATATTGTGCTTTTTTGTTGTTTAAAGCTGTTTGTCTTTAGCCCCCCCATTGATTCCCCCAGTTCACACTACTATGAAGTAAATTGTACTTTCCGTACTTTCTGTAATTTATATAACCATATAGTTACTTACACAGTAGTCTATATAACCAAAAGATATAAGAGGCTAATGGACTTCTTTCCTAAATTGTGTTCTAGAGGCCTCTATTATTTTTAATTTTTTTCTTTCCTGTATAATTTAACATTCTATGTATACAAAAGTTCAGTAAGCATGTGTACTGCTTTCTCTTTTAAATGTGAATTTTGAGTTGTATTTGATAAGGTGACTACTTTTCCAGCTCTGTAATCAGTTTTCATATTTGAAGACTATGAAAAAAGGAAATGGAGTAAAATTTGAAATCAATTTCAGGCATGTAACTATTAATCATATTAAATAATAGTATGTAGTCTGGAAAGATTTCAACAAAGAGTCAAGAATGGATTCTGACCTTAGTCAAAGAAATTCCAGGTATGAGGTGCTAGGATTCAGTTTTTCATCCTGTGTACAGAGGAGTTATTGATAAACAGGGTAGCAAGGAGAGCCTGAAATTTTGTACTTCCGTTAGTTGGAAGGAACCATCCATAGCCTTTTCAAGGGTGTCTCAGATAAAGTACTTTGATATATGAGGGATGGCGCTGATCTTGGACTAGGCTGGCAAGATTCTTTTTAAGGGAAAATAGGACAGGCCTCTCATCTGAATGAATGTTAAGCAAAGAACAGTTTGACTTTTTAGATATGACTTTTTAAACTTGAGAGATCATAGAAGCTGCATATAGGAGAATAAGTACACGTTTCATATCAGTCTTTCTGTTTTAAAAATAACTTGGGCCATTTTGGAATCTTTTTTTCTTGTTAACTTGGGTTTTTATAAACAATGCTGTTATAAAGAACAACTGTCTTTCTTTAGGATTACTAGGCTCAGTTGAAAACCAAATACAATTTTTCTTAATATTTATTTTCATTCAGGATGAATATCCTTCGGAGCTACATGAGAAAAGGAACCCTCTGTGGACTAGAGGCACTTTTTTTTTTTTTTAAGAATTTCCTACCTACTGGCTGAACATAATTTAAAGTGGGTTTTGCATAAATAATATTTCCTCTTGAATTTTTCCTTGATCTGGGGTTAACTCTTCAGTGCAAACCCTTGGGTACAGGAAGAAGTTGGCACTGAGATGATAATAAATGAGTTATTGGGTACTTCCTTGAGTGCCAGGCACTGCAATAATTGCTTCACATGCATAATTCCACACTAACCCCATGGGAAATACTATTATCTCCAGTTTCCAAGGGGAGAATAGAGGCCCAAAGAGGCCAAGAGTCCGCTTAAAGTGACCCCAACTATTTTTTTTATTAATTAGTTTATTTACATAAGTAATCTCTGCACCCAACTTGGAGCTCGAACTCAAAACCTGGAGATCAGGAGTCCCACGTTCCACCAACTGAGCCAGCCGGCCGCCTGAAATGCCCCAACTATTGACAGGTGGAGATGGGGTTCACACCTAGACAGTCTGACTCCAGTGGCTTTAAATCACCACTTCCAGACTAGACCAGGACTGCTTAAACTTTACACAGGAGGAACAGCTCACACTTTAAAAAAAGTGGATTAATTGAAAAGAACTAGGGGGAGGAGACAGGAATTAAAAAGATTAATTTCCACACCTTTTCCACTTAACAAGAAACTCAGTAACTATGTATGTATTGGAAGAGGGGACCCTCTTAAATACAGTGAAAGTAAATACAACCTGTCAATGGAATTACCACTTGAGGGCCTTTTAAGGAAGACTCAGACCTAGAGAGGTTTCATTTAGAGGGGCAGGACCCTTCCTTCCTTCCTTCTTTCCTTCCTTCCTTCCTTCCTTCTTTCTTTCCTTTCCCCTCCCTTCCTTCCATTTTATTTTTAAGTAATCTCCACATAGGGCCCAAACTCACAACCCCGAAATCAGGAGTCACGCACTTTGCTGACTGAGCCCCCACACGCCTCACGACCATTTCTTAATATAATAATACTTTTAAAAATTCATGGGATCCTGGCAGTGTTCAAGATTAAGGTTAGAGCTATGTCAGGGTTGGGGTTAGGGCATCACATTTTTCAGGGACCATTTTCCTTTTTCTTAATTAAATCTGTTAACTGCTAGAATCTTTGCTTACCTCTGTTTGCCTTGTTAATGGTACATTCTCCTGTTCATTGTTTTTTTTTTTTTCTTTTGAAATAGTCATCAAAAATAAGTTTGATAGTGAATATACATATATAGTGAAGAGTGGGCTCGACAGGGTTAGGCCAGGTTTAGGGTCAGGGGGGAGAATGGGGAGAATTTGAATGGAAAATGGCTAGGAGAAATTTGTTGGCTCAAATTACAAATACCAGTCTCCTGTTTGGGGCCATTGAAGCTAGCATATCTCATTGAAGCATATGTAGGGTTTTGAATATTTCAAAATCAAATATATTATTTCTTAGTCTAATTTACTGTTAAACAAGTTGTTTTCAGAATTATCGTCTTATTTGTCTGCATTAAGGATGATCAGGATTTTTAGGATCCAGTGGGTAATTTGCCTGAAAGTTAGTGTGGGTAAACCCAGAGTATTTAAATGCCTGGTCCAGGGGCGCCGGGTGGCTTAGTTAAGTGTTTGACCTCAGCTCAGGTCATGATCTCACAGTTCGTGGGTTCGAGCCCCACGTTTGGCTCTGTGCTGACAGTTCAGAGCCTGAAATGTGCTTTGGATTCTGTCTCCCCCTCTCTCTACTCTCCCCCACTCACACTTACATTCTGTCTCTGTCTCTCTCAAAATAAAAAACATTAAAAGAAAATTAAAAAAAAAAAAATGCCTGGTCCAGCCACTTCTGAAAGGTTGCTGAAATCTGTTGCTTACCAGGGTATAGAAGGACAACTTTACTAAATGCAGCATTTAACCTACCTACCTCCTTTACCTTTGGCTGTATGTTTGTTTTAAATTTTACTGTAACATGAAGAATAGAGTTTCTATTTTGATCATACGATTTCTAGGAGTTACTAAAATTTCATTGCCACCTGCTAAAAATGTATTAAAAAAAAAGCTAAAATATTTTTTAAAAATATGGTCCAACAGACACTTATTGAAAGGGCTCTAAGATGCAGGCCAAGGCTCTTTCAATTGCTCAGTTGATAATGGTATGTTTTCTGGAAATGAAAGCAACAATTTTATAATATTTACATTCCAAAACAGTACTAGAAAAAAAATGGAGTTCTTATACTAACCTCGCCGCCACCAGACACCCTCCCCCCGCAAAAGACTCCAAGACTGCTTAATAAAATTCCATTCTGCCTGAAGTTTTGAGTTTTCTTTGTGTCAGCCCCTGCCACAATAAACACTTTTCAGTTACTGGTATCAACAGTTTTAAGAACCAGGCACTTGGCTGGCTCAGTTGGTAGAGCATGTGACTTTTGATCTCAGGGTCATGAGGTTGAACCCCACGTTGGGTGTAGAGATTACTTAAAAAAAAAAAAGTTAGGAATTCTAAGGGTAGAGGGGCTTTTAACCAATCGTCTTTATGGCACATGGCCTACAATACCTGTGTGTCATAAAGCCTCATCTGTGGGAGTCTTCCTGTGTGTGTAAGCATGTAAGTTTATTTGGCCCAGACTCTGGTAGTGAAGACAAATCCAGGGTTTAAGAAGGATTTAGAACATCAAGTCCATCTTTCAGTGACCCTGTTGATAATTGACTCTTGAGAGTCATTACAATCCCATCAACAGCCTGTGTTCTGGAGGATTAAAAAAAATCCTTGTAGCCAAGTAGTCACTCCTTTCTCATAAACTCCGAAATGGAGACTTTGGGGCCTGTAGTAATAGCATACTGGCCAGATCTGAGCCCTCCGTGCTTTTTTTTTTTTTTTAAATAAGAGAATGATTGTGTAAGAAAAGAAAAAAAATCAGATCATTTGGCTTTGAAGCTTTCTTTTGAACTTCAGAGTTTTTATTTGCTGCATTAGGCAATTCTATTGAATTGCCTTTTAAAATCTCTGATACTTGTCTGATACTTTTTTCCCCTCTACAACTAGATTATGAATTCCTTGAAAGCTGGGCATAGAATCTGTATTTCTCTCCTTTAACAATTTTTTTTTATTTATTTTTGAGAGGGAGAGAATCCCAAGCAGGCTCTGTGCTGTCAGTGCAGACCTTAACTCGGGTCTCGAACTCACCAACCTCGATGTCATGACCTGAGCTGAAACCAAGTTGGATGCTTAACCAGCCGAGTGACCCAGGTGCCCCTGTGCTCTTTTTGAAACAGCTGTATGAGATAGAATTCACATGCCATACAGTCCACCCATTTAAAGTAGGCAGTTCAGTGATTTAGTGTATTCAGATTGTACAGCCATCCCCACAACCGATTTTAGAACATCTTCAGTACCCCAGAAAGAGACCCATACTTATTAGCAGTAGCTCCCCATTTCCCTTCAACTCCCTTAGTCTCTGGTAACCACGTACCCATTTTCTATCTCTGTGGAGTTGTCTGTTCTGGACATTTCATGCAAATGAAATCATACCTTATGTGGTTTTGTGTGATTGGCTTCTTCCATTTGATGTCTTGTTTATAAGGTGTGACCACAGGGTAGCATGTACCAGAACTTCATTCCTTTTGATTGCTGGCTACTATTCCACTGTATGGATTAAAACACATTTAATTTTTCTTCTCATCAGTTGATGGGCATTTGGGTTGTTCTGCTTTATGTTTTTATTTTTGTTCCCTACAGCAATGGTTCTTAAACTTTGTTGTCTAGTTGAATCACCACCAGTATTTTAACATACTGACATCCAGGTCATATCCCTCATTAAAACAAAGTCTGTGGTGGTGGGACCCACAGCTTCTGCGAAAGGATTTCAGTGTACAGTCAGGTTTATGAGCCAGTGCCCTAGAGCACCTAGCTCAGTGCTTGGTACCCATTGAAGGTATGTATAGTGATTTAGAAAATCTGGTTAGGGTATCTGTCTAAAATCATGAAAAGAAGTGTCTTTGTATTTGATCACTGACCTTCACAGCCTAAGGTTAACACCCAAATCTCAGAACTGTTTAAAGGTGCCTGGTGAATGCTGGAAATTCAGTAAATGTAACTTGAGCTTTTTAATCCCTCATGGAGATTTGGGTGATAATTTTGTTATCTAAAGGTTTTTCCCCAAGTGGGTCAGAATTCCTGTGTTTGGTCAGGAATGTGTCCTGTGAGAATGTGCAGTCTTGATCATTTAGGACAAGCATAGCAAAGGCGGTGGGGACAGAATGCTTGGGCTGACTGTTGGAGAGCCTAGAGGCCAGGACGCCCTTGGCCTTCCTTACTCTAGGAAATTCTGTGCACAGTGTTCTTAGGCCTTGTTATCCTCTCCGTTTGAAAAGAACAAAAACCTTAAATCTTCAAGGCAACTTTTAGCCGTTCAATTTTTTGACTCCCTGTAATCTGCTTAGTGAAGTCTACTTTGTATTCTGAGCACAGTAGCTGCCATTTGTACTTTCTGGTTTACATCTTTGGAAACTGGGGCTAATTTCTGAATCGATAGCGAGTGTGTGTGTGTGTGTGTGTGTGTGTGTGTGTGTGTGTGTGTGTCATACACACTGCAGTGCCACTAAGAGACTTGAAAGTGTGAGTCCGGGCCTTCTGAGGCTGGCTTAGCCGACAGGGTGGGATCAGGCCCAGAAGGGAGCAGGCACCCGGTTCCAGCCACGGCTTCTCTCTAGTCTGACCAGGTAAAACTTTTGCAGCCCACCTCCACCCTTTCTGAAGTTATCAGTGGTTTGGAATTCTTTTAACCCTTAAGTTCTTCCTTTTTAAGATTTAAAAAAGCAGTATCTTATTCTTTCATTTGTTCTTAAGAGTTTTGTCCTGAGTGATGGATGTAACGTGTGTTTAAAGTGTCTTCCAACAGAAGGTTTTCAGTGTTAACATTTAGGCTCTATGCGATGTGTACTTGTATTTCAGTGAATGACTTGCCTCATTAAAGGCCGTTTTCCTTCTTTGCTGGGGGGTAGCCATCATCCAGGGTGGGTTAGTGCCCGTCTCTCCCCACACGCCACGTCTGTGTAAGAGCAGGTACAATACTGACCGCCTGGGTGGGTGGCCTGTTGATAAACTGTGGAACCTTGCTTTTACTCCAGACTTGACAGCCTTTTGTTTGCTCTGCTTCAGCACAAAATGATAATGCACATGAATGTAGAACCCAACCTGTTCCCAGTCTAAGGGATTAGAATACAGGGGAAAATGATTATCATGTTCATTGCTTTCTATGAACAGAACTGAAACAGAGGTATGACACATGATAGAATTACTCTACTTTGATGGAGTGCAGATGTGGGAGCACTGGGTAACTCAATGATAGTGTCATCTTAGAAATCCCTGTAGAGTACAGATGGAGTCCCCCATTTGGCGAGTTCCCAGTTTGGGTGAGTATTCCCATTGTTAGTAGGTCATGTGCCTCCCTTCCCCTGTGAGGTGCCCCTGGGATGCCAGAGCAGGATTGATTCTATGTAGAGATGTGTTTGGTGTTGCTAAAGGACTTGGGCCTCTGGGTCTTGAACTTCTAGGGAGCTTCAGGAAGGAGGGAAGGTGTCTTATAGGATATTCAGCACTATTGTGACAGCTAGGAAAACCCCCATCCCCCATTTCCATCCAGTTCCGGTTGCTGCTCAGTGGTGGGGCCCTCCCCAGTGGAACCTCAGTCATGTATGGACTTCTAGAGACCGTTGAAGCCAGGATATTACTGTCCCCAGGGAAGCTCAGGGTATTACAGGAGTCCCCCATGATCCAGGACCCTCAGTGGGTGCCTGAAACCTCAGATAGTATGAAACCCTGTATATATGATGTTTTTCCTTATACCTGTACACCCATGACAAAGTTTAATTTCTAAGGCACAGTAAGAGATTAACAACAGCGTGATAAAATAGAACACTTATGACAACATAATGTAATAAAAGTTATGAATGTGGTCTCTCAAAATACTGTACTCTTCTTGGGATGATGTGAGATGATAAAATGCCTATATGTTGAGATGAAGCGAGCGACATAGGCCTTGTCACGTTACATTAGGCTGCTGTTGACCTTCTGACAATACATTAGGAGGAGGATCGGCTGCTTCTGGACCTCCATTGACTGCAGGTAACTGAAACTGGTGGAAAAGGAAATGGTGGGTAACTGGGGTGGGGGGAGCTCCACGTGTACTTCCTTGTTCTTTGTAGGAAGGCCCTGTCTCCTCAGATGGTGGCCTGTTCACACCTTTTATTCTAAACCAGAATGGAGTAACAGAGAGAAGGTGATGAAAGCTCTAGAAACCAGAAGGACCAAGTACATTTCATTTACTCAGGTAGAGTGTCTAGTCCAGTTCACTTAACACAGAGGTCATTGTCATTTGATAATGTAATATTGTCACTGCTGATATTCACCATTTCTCAAGCCTACAGCTGCAAGGAACCTTTCCTCAAGAGATAAGCTAAACATTATTTTAAAATTTCAAGATGAAGTTAAAAGCCATGTACCATACTTCTTTGGATCTTTACTACCTTTTTTATTGGGTACTTCATGAAGAAGTCTGAGTCCTGAGTATAGAATAGCTTAAGAGGTTATTATGGTAATAGATTGGTGCTTTGGGGAAAAAAAGCCTAAAATATGGGGGCAAAATGAGATTACCATGTCCCACTGTCAGTCTGAGGGACATAACTAGGGTCATCTAAGGAAATACACTTAGAATTTATGTTGACTGATGTATTCAGGTTGCAAGATTTTTCTTTTTAATGTTTATTTTTGAGAGAGAGAGAGAGAGAGAACATGAGTATGGGAGGAGCAGAGAGAAAAGGAGACACAAAATCCGAAGCAGCCTCCAGGCTCTTAGCTGTCAGCACAGAGCCTGATGCGGGGCTCAAACTCATGAACCACGGGATCATGACCTGAGCTAAAGACAGATGCCTAACCAACTGAGCCACTCGGGTGCCCCCAGGTTGCAAGGTTCTTTAATAGCTGTTTGATTCTTTTTTTTTTAATTTTAAAAAATATTTTATTTATTTTTGAGAGAGAGAGAGAAAGACAGCATGAGCAGGGGAGGGGCAGGAGAGAGGGAGACACAGAATCCGAAGACAGGCTCCAGGCTCTGAACTAGATATCAGCACAGAGCCCAGTGCCAGGCTCAAACCCACGAACCATGAGATCATGACCTGAGCCGAAGTCAGACACTTAGCCAACTGAGCCACCCAGGTGCCCCAATATTTGATTCTTTCAAAAATTAATTTTATTGTTAACTTGAAGGAATATGTGTTTATAGATTTAAGATGTAATACTTTATTCTTAATAGAGTACCCAAAGAATATTTTGAAGTATTATTACTATGAAATAACTTTAATAATTTTTCTATGACTAGTGGTTGGGTCATAACTGATAGTAAACACTGGTATCTTTGTTATGTAAGTAATTCGAATTCTTTGAACCCAAACAGCTTACGTATACAGTGAAAATACTGAATTCTGAGCCTAAATGTGCACTTACTCATTTTACAAAAACTATTAGGAATTTACACGCCTGAAGAACTTTCAGGGCATGAAGTTGCTTTAATCTTCAAGGTAATGCAGCAAATATGTTGTCTTCCTTGAAGGACATTTGCTTTTCAAGTTGCCCCTCCTCCTAATCAATCCCTTTGCTCTTTGTACACCTGGGTTTTAGGGCATATTTTATATCATTGAGCATAATTTACTTTACATCTCTGTTTTCTCTGCTTAACTTCTGACTTCCTCTAGGGCAGGTACTGTATGTTATTTCTTTTTAACTCTGGTGTCTGGCATCCTGCCTAGAGTTTACATAATAATAGTTGCTCCCTAAAGTGAGGGTGTCTTTTACTGCCCTCCAGGAGCTTGGTGTTTACACAGGCTCATCTGTGACACATGACAGCTCCATGACCATGCAAAGGAGAAAATGTCACTTCCAACTGGGGTGCTCAGAGGACAGCCTGGAGGAGGTAGCATTTTAACTACAGTTGTTGTGTTTTGTTTTTGGTTTTTGGTTTGTTTTTTTAGTATGTAGGATTTCTTTGGCACACACTTCATTTGGAAGTCCAAGGAAGGGTGCAGGCACGAGCCAGACTTGGGCACCAGATTGGGTCACTAAGGGGTGAAAAGGTCCATTTGGAGCTGGCTGTAGAGAGCCCTTCAGTGCCCATGTGTGGCATTTCAAGTCTTATGTAAGTATCTTGAAACACAGAAGGCTTTGGAAAGGGCAGGACACATGAGCTGAATATGGACAGGAAGTTACTATGGGCCATGCATCAGAAGATGGAGAGGTTGGAGCCAGAGAGAAGGATGGGGGGCTGGGGGAGTGGAGAGACGTGGGTGTGGCTTAGTTGGCTTGGCATCAGCACATGTATTGAGGATCTGTATTTGTAACTCTAACCTGTAACCACCTTTGTTAGCCATCTAAGAATTTTTTAAGCCCCCTTTTATAGGAAAGAAATAGATTTCCTCTATCTGTTGGCCTCATCGTGATACTATTTGTGCGCAAACTTGCATGCTCTGCTGTTTCTGTGTTTTAACAGAGACTCATCCGCCAACGTGCTCATTCCCCTGATGAAAGGGGAGGGAAAACGAGCCAGAAGTGGTCGCTGTGCTTGAAGGATTGTTTTTTTTCTTCAAGGTGGCACAGAGGGAATGTGTCTCTTTGTGCCCTTCTCTAAGATCAGTTTCCTCTTACTGCCTGGTTTCAGCTGTAACAGTCTCATTTGTGGCTTACAAGCCCCGCGATTAGCAGTATTCACCTAAGAAAAGAAAAAACAGACCATATCCTGTCTTTTTCGTAAGCCCCAAGCTAACAGAGGTGGGCATCTAACCATATTGGTGGTAGCAGCCACAGTCTCTCAGGCTCTTCCCAGTGCTGGCCAGGGTGCTAATGCTTTAACACACTGATTTTGTTGTGTTATTCGTCCTTACTCTGTAATGTGCTCCTTATTCGCCCTGTGAGGCAGGCATTATCCCAATGTTACAGATGAGGGACTGAGGCCCAGAGAGCTTAAGTTGATAGACATTACAGTGGCATGTGCTTCAGTTTCATCGGCGTTGGAATGTGGAGGACACCTGCCACGGTACTCTTAGAACTGAGTAGGAACCGGGCACAAGGTCTAGCACACAGCACTCGTTCAACAAAGGGTGGCTCTGATTACTGTTATCGTAATTGTATTTCTTCTCTGTCGGGAATGCTTGATATGTGGGGAGCTGAGATTTCTTAGGCACACTTGAAAAATGCCCTTTCTTGAATTCTGTGTAGTGGCAGAACACTCCTATCCTTTTTTGCTCTTTGCTGTAAACTTACCCACCTGTGGTCTTCCCTATGCATGTCTTTCACCTTGGGGATTGAAATCTCTAGAGACAGAAAACCAGTCCGTGGCAAGACCTTATGTGCGCCCTGTGACAGCAGAGGGCTACCTGCTGGCCCAGTCTCCCCTGTAGGGCCCTCTCGCCTGACTGCTGGATTCCCAGTACTGGTGTAGACTGATAAGCCGCCAGCTTCTTGAACTCCTTCCCAGACACACTCCTTCACTTGGGGCAGAATTTCTTACTCTGGGGTTTTGGGCCAAGAAAAGAAGCAGTGTCCACAGGCCAGTTGAACTAACAGAAAGAGTTTGGGGAATGGAAGTGTGTTAGTGGAAGTCTAAATCCAAACATGAGCTGGTCCTTGGTCCTGCCCCCCATCCTTTGGTCTTTAGAGACTAAAATGGTCCTTTTGTAATGCTACCCTGAATAACTCACACCTTACAAAAAGAGGGGGAGTTGGGGCGCCTGGGTGGCTCAGTTGACCAAATGTCTGACTCTTAGTTTCTGCTCTTGACTTCATGAGTTTGAGCCCTGCATCGGGCTCTGTGCTGCTGGGCATGGAGCCTGCTTGGGATTCTCTCTCTCTCTCTCTCTCTCTCTCTCTCTCTCCCTTTCTCTCTCTCTTTCACTCTCGCTCGCTCGCTCTCTCTCTCCCTCCCCCCCTCCCCCTTTTTCTCCCCCCCTCCTGTCTGTCTCTGCCCTCCCTGGCTCATGCTGTCTCTGTCTCTCAAAAATAAATAAATGAACTTTAAAAAAGATAAAAAATAAAAAACAAAGGGTAGAGTGGTGAAAGGAAAGAAGACCTGAAAAACCCAGGAGGCAAGGTAACCTAACTGAAAACTTCTTATGTTCACTATCCTTTTGTATTGCCGTGCAGATGTCTGATGCATGCATAAATTATGACCTCATCTTCTATTTCTTATAGAGTGGTTAGACCCAGAAGCCTAAAATTTAGATTCGTCTCGTGTTCATTTGACATTGGCAACGGCAGTTGAATTTATTAATGGTTTTAATACCTCACCCCTAGCTGTCCTTTATATTTTTAAGGGGCATTACATACTTTTTTTTCATATGAAAAAATAACTGTGAGGCTAGTCCTGGTAGGAATGGTGCGGTGAGGTCGCGTGGCGAGCGCCACACTACCCTCTGTGGCTAGTTAGTGGCGGAGCCCTAACTGGCTCCACGCTGGGCGGTCTCCCTGGAGAGGCCTGGGTTATTCGAGTGCCTCTGTGACCTACACCTGGGTTGGAGCTCATTGTCACCATTTAGTAGATGCGGGTCTTCAGGCAAAGTCAGTGAACCTCTCTGTGGTTTGATTTCCTTGCTCCGAAAGGGCAATGATGATAATGCCACCTGCCTTGCAGATGGGTGTGCGTAAATGAGATACTAGATGTAAGTGCTTGCAGTCATGTTGAGCACTGAGAAAGTGCACAGCAAATGGTAGCCGTTATTATTAACATTATTACTTAGATTATGTCACACTGCTCTTAGTCTGGATTTAGAATACTATACTATGATCTTTTATTCCCAAATCTTAATGTGAAGACTCACCTGCTAAACAGTGTCCTTACATATTTATTTAGCAAGTTTTGAAAAGATTGACATTAAGGAAAAGACAAGATTTCTGTACTGATCTTAAGAGCATGAGGTACTATACATACACTAATTATAGTTTTTCTAGAAGAGGTCCAAATTGCTGCCTGGAGGTTGGCAACAACAGTGGGTACTGTATGTTTTCAAACACATGGATCTGGAAGCTGCTGAAATAGAATTTCCAAACTCCTCTTTATTCATATCTTTAATTGGAATAGATAGTGCTTTCCTTCATGTAAGCCCCTTATTTCTCCCCATTCTTCAGATGACCGTTGCAGTAATTTGGAAATTGTGTGGCATCTGGACCACACACTGCTGAGTAACTTCCGGATGGCCCCTTGAGTCATTACGCGCCTCTTTAGTCATTCAGACTCACACTGGCACTTGTAGGTCACCTATGTAGGAGCTTTTTACAAGTAATTGCTAGCAGTGTAAATATTACCTAGTGAATTTGGGAGGGTGAATGTCCTCCCTGTAGCCTGAGGAAATAATTTGCAAAGAGTTTGGTTCAGTAGAATCCAAGCCCCTCCCCCAACCCCCTACCCAGTGTGTAAGCTGCACCATCACTAACCAGCAGGGCTAGTGCAGCCGAGGGATTGAATTTTTTAATTTTAATGAATTTTGACTTAAATTTTAAAACAGGAAAAATAAGTAAATTTAAAACCAGAATCATTGTTAAGATTTTTTTGTTTACTCTTAACTTTATTCTAAAAGGCAGCTACATTTTATGTGATCATATCTATAAGATGTGTTGTAGTGTGTATTGAGTGTGTTCATCACTTCTGATACCTCATTAATAATATTAAGTTTTTGGTTACATGTTAAAATATTTTTTGATATATTAAGCATATTGCTAAAATTAAATTTCACTTGTTTTTTTTCTTTTTAGTAAGGCTACTAAAATTTTTTTAATGCTAATTTATTTTTGAGACACAGAGAGAGAAAGAGAGAGAGACAGAGAGAGAGCAAGTGGGAGAGGGGCAGAGAGAGAGGGAGACACAGAATCTGAAGCAGACTCTAGGCTTTGAGCTATCAGCACAGAGTCTGATGCAGGGCTCAAACTCGTTAGACTGCAAGATCATGACCTGAGCCAAAATGGGACACTTAACAGACTGAGCCACCCAGGCGCCCCTGGCTACTAAAATTTTTTAAAGACACATGTGGCTTGCATTATATTTCTGTTGGACAGAACTGCTTTAGAGCCTCTATTACAGGTAGCTAAAATTAGCTAGTTTTAAAATTCAAAATTAGCGATGTCTGGCTGGCTCAGTCAGTAGAGCATGCGACTCTCGATCTTGGGATTGTAATTTCGAGCCTCACATTGGGTGTAGAGATTACTTAAACAGAATAAAACCTTAAAAAATAAATAAAATTCAAAATTAGATTTCAGACTTAATTCTGGACATCCTAGAACCAGAGGTATTTAGAGGAAGGGATCTTAGGCATTCCTAACCCAGCCCTGTCCTTTGGCAGAGGAAGAAACCGAGGCTAAGAGATAGGTAAGATGGCAGGATTAGGTGGGGACTGGAATCTCTTGGTCTTGATGGCCTCCTGCTTTGGGTCCGCGGTTTGCTTGGCCTTAGAACCCAGTGGGCATCAGAGCTGCAAAAACCTGAAACTCCTCCCAGATCCAGCCTGAAGAAAAGGTCTTGAAGAAGAAATTATTTTAGATGGCCAGGAAAAATAATTTTTTTGCTTTGCCTACCAGTGGATGGACAAGAGGGTCGCTTCTGTGTTTGACATGTATTTTTTTGGGCAGTATAATGAAACAGTGGGAATAGTAATAAGGTAAAAATAATTCCCACGCTTTGTGTGAACATTTATTTTGGGAACCTCCATACATCTAGCTTTCATGTTTTAATTTAAGAAATCCTTTTCCCAAAGCCAGAGATTTTAAACTAGACACACAGCTTTTGTCCTTGAGAAAAAAACGAAGAACTTGACTTCATGTGTTTGTCATTTAGGCAGGTCATCTGTGGTCACTTGATAAAAGTCTAGGCCTGTTTTATGGTATTGTTTCCTTATAAGTGTAGCAAAATGGATTTGAAGGAAGAAACCATCAACAAACTAAAAGGAACACTCTTCGAGCAAACCTGAATTGTATTTGTATTTTGAGAAGTGGAAGAAGAAAGGGAGGCATTAGGATTTACTAAATGACGATTTGACTTATGAGTGTGTGTATCAGATTAGAGGAGGCTACTTGTGCCTAAAGTGCAGGTGACAAGTGTGCGACTTTTGACAGTTAGCCTTTCTCAACTTCCATTTCTTCATCTCACTGATCTTCACAACGTAGCGTGAGGATTACATGACAGAAGAATGCAAGTGGAAGTGTTTTGTGATCTTAAAGCACTACATGTGTGTGGGCGGGTGTCTCCCTGGGCCTTCTTTCTACGTGGCGGTGCAGAACTATTTCTTGGGTCACACTTGATCTCCGTGAACCCTTGGATGATTCTTTCAAATTTGTAATGTGCATTTAATGGGTACATGGCCTTGACTCTGCAGTTCGGGAATTCTCGGGGTCCACACTGGTTCTGAGTTGCTTTTGTGGTAGCAGAGATGATCTGCCTGCAGGGGCTTTTTTAGTTCTGTTATATTGATCAGGGACACAGTCTTTAGGAAACCGCATGGTATTTAGAGCTCGGGGGTGGGGGAAGGAAAGCTCTGTACAGAAAAATGCGCATTAGACATTGGTCAAGTAGCAGGCTCATTTATAGGCCATTACTTTGGCTGCAGGGTTTAATGCCATGCAACAGTTCTGTAAAGATCTGTTTTCAAAGTAATTCCTAATATTTCCTGAGTCTTAAGTAATAGAAACTGCAATAGAAAGTCGACTTTAAAATCTAATTTGTGTTAGGTTTGACCATATGACCTCTTCAGGTCTGCTTCATCAAATGGGACACGGGGCTGGTTACTCACTTAGCATCTCTTGGCCTCAGGAACCTCATTTATAAACCTTGGGTTTAGACTGTGGTCTCCAGGATCACCCTCCGCTTTCCTCAGCCAGCTGTGTGCTGTAAAGGTAATTTTATGACCAAGAAACATCTGTTCCTGAGAAACATCCCTAGAAAGAACGTTTTTTCCTGGTCTTTAATGAGTTGGCAGATGGGTCAGCCAGGCTGGACTTACTTTTGCCCTTGGTAATTTACCGTGTCTGTGCGAAAGGCAGAGGCACTGGCTTTCCCCGATGTGCTTTGGTATTTCAGCTGTTGAGACGTTGCCCGGCCTCTGTCTTCCCTGTCTGTGCCATGCCCTTTCCTCTTCTTTCTCCTGCGTTCAGCTTGCTCCACGGGTACCACCCAAGGTTAAGTTGGCTAGAGCAAGGCTGGACATAGACTGGTGGTGAAAGCTGCTGCTTGCTAGCCAGCCCACTGTAACGTTCATTCTCCTCCGTCCTGTGAAAGATAGAGGGAGGGGCTGGTTTGAAGTGATTCACAGGGGACCTCGTACAGTTAGTATGTATTTGTCCTGTGGGTACTGTGTGCCTGTGATGCACACTGTGAAGGACACACGAGTGGAGAAATGGGCAGTGCCACACGTTGCTAAAACCTGTGTGTAGAACTGTCGGGCCGTATCTACCATGATTGTAAGTGCAAGTGCAGTTAACCCTTGAGCAACACAGCTTTGAACTGTGCGGGTCCACTTATACACGTTTTTCTGGGTAAATGTATTTTCTCTTTCTTCTGATTTTCTTAATAACATTTTCTTTTCTCTAGTTTACTGTATTTTAAGAATACAGTATAAAATGCATATAACATTCAAAATAAGTGTTAATCTCCCATTTGGTACCAGTAAGGCTTCCAGTCAAAAGTTACACATGGATTTTTGACTGGGGCGAGGTGGGGGGGCGGTCAGTGCCACTAATTCCCACCTTGTTCGAGGCTCAACTGTACTGTTTGACCCAGCAGTTCCACTTATAATTATTTATTCCATAGATGTCTTCACACATTTTTATGGAATGATTTATGCACAAGGATATTTATTGTAGCATTAATTTCAAAAGATAGCAAAAGATTCTAAATATCTTAAAAGCCCAATGAGGGACTAATTAAATAATTATGTTATTAAATAATATATTATTCTAGTGTACCTTTATGATGAAACACTGCTCAGCCAGTAAAAATAATGGAAGGAGGAGGGGCGCCTGGGTGGCTCAGTCAGTTAAATCATCTGACTTCAGACCAGGTCAAGTCTCATGGTTTGTGAGTTTGAGCCCTGTGTCAGATTGTTCTGACCGCTCAGATCCTGGAGCCTGTTTTGGATTCTGTGTCTCCTTCTCTCTCTGCCCCTTCCCCGCTCAATGCTCTCTTTCTCCTTCAAAAGTAAATAAATATTAAAAAAAAAAAATGGAACAGGGGCATCGGCTGGCTCTGTTGGTGGAGTACGTGAGTCTTGATCTCAGGATTATAAGTTCAAGTGCCTCATTGAGTGTAAAGATGACTTAAAATCTTTTTAAAAAAATAATGGAACGACTCTATGCCCTGACTTAGAACTGTCTCTAAAATTCGTTAGTAAGTGTGGAACACACTGTGATTATGTGCTATTTGTATGTGTGTGTTGAATAGAATGTCTTCCTAAGAAAACACAAAACATTGATGCCAACAGTTGCCTTGGGGAAGGGTAACTAGATTACTTTTGCAACTTTAAAATTTTTTTCCACATGTACGTGTGTTATCTATGTTAAAAAGACATTATCTTGCCCTATGGGAGTTTACAGTTTAGCCAGACCGTTGGAAGAGAGCCCAGATAAGACATAACAGGTACAGGGTAAATGTGGGAAGACAGACTTCAATGCTGCCCTCTCCTTGTGCAGCTCAGTTGACCTGATTTACCCATGAGTCCTCAGGACAGGCAGTTCTGAGTGTCAGGAGGGACAGCCTCCAGGTCTTCACGTCCTGCCCGAGGAGAGGGCACTGAGGCTAAAGCAGTTTGCAGACCTTGCCTGGTGTGGTGTGAGTGCCAAGGCACAGCACCACGGCTGGGAAGAGCCTGGCAGGCCCGCAGTCATTTCTGGGTTGGAGTCCTGGCTCCACCACTGGCCACACGTGATTTGGGGCAGCGCTGCTCGGTGCCCCAAGCCTCAGTGTGCTCATCCCTACCTGAAGATGAACCGCCTCCCTCGGGCCACTGCAGTGAGGCTGGAATGAGGTACTACCTGCGAACACCCCGTAAACCGTGAAGTGCCTGGCAAACGCCAGCTGTCATAGAAGCTGTTGGGTACCTGCAGGCTGGCAAGGTAGGGCAAGAGATGCTGATCTAAAAATTAAAACAGAGCAAAAATGTATCTTTTTCCTTCTGTCAAGTAACTTGACACGAGTTGTAAAGTAGAGGTAGGTGGTTTTGGCATCCTTGACCTCTGACCTTGGGCCAAGTCATTTCATCCTCTGGCCCGTTTCCCTATTTGAAAAATGAAAGGGGCTGTCTGTGTGAGTCCTGTGTGGTCCCTTCCACTTGTAACCTTCCGTGACAGACAGTGTGGCGTTAGCCGTGATACACAGCTCAGCTGAGATGAGTCACACTGACCGAAAAGTCCAAATGTGAGGAGGAAGTCTCTGGGTGGTGAGAATTTTCTAATGCTGGAGGACCTGAGCCTCTGGGGAGAGGGGGCAAACACTGCTGCCATCAAAGGGGAGCCCACCAGAGGTCCCTGGACGGCTCAGTCGGTTAAGCATTCGGCTTTGGCTCAGGTCATGATCTCACTGAGTTTGAGCCACGCGTCAGACTCTGCTGACAGTTCAGAGCCTGGAACTTGCTTCGGATTCTGTGTGTCTCTCTCTCTCTGCCCCTCCCCTGTTTGTGCTCTGTCTCTTAAAAATGAATAAATGATTAAAAGTTTTTAAAAATAAAAAGGAGGGGAGACCAAGAATGCATAAAGTGAGTGGCGATGTATTCATTGTTCTGTTTTCTCCAGCTTTGTAACCTCCTTTGCTTTCAAATGTTTCCTTGGATTAGACCTTTGGAAATCAGGCTTAACCTTTGTTTATGGAGTAGGACATTCGTGCAGTCGTGACTGCAGTGCTTTTTGTCAGTGGTGACCTCTGTGCGGTCTTCCTGGTCAGTTTAGGGACACTTGCCTTCGTGCTGCCTTGGCTCCTACACACCTCTCATCATGTTGGAAATTAGATCAGAGACCATCTTATTTATCTTTGTGTCCCCAGCACCTAGCATAGTTCCTGGCACCTGAGAGGTGCTCTACACGTATGTATTACTAGATGGGTAGATGGACTGACAATCTATTTAGGGCAGTGTATACATTAATCTTGTTGATCTTGACTACCACTTTTATAATAACTACCACCACCATTTGAGTAAAATGTGGTGTTAGCCTTTCGTGGCTTATTATTCCTAGAAATACTTCATACTTTCAAAAGTGCTGCTAAAAAGCTTAAGCAGACCCCTTAAAATGTATTTTAACAAAATCTACAGTTTAAACAAAGGCTAAATGTTTTAGTTTATGTAGATTACAGTGTATATAAAACATGTGGATCTAATATTCAACACTACCCCAGCACGGCATACAAGGTCTTTGGCTTGTAGCAATAAACAGTATTCACTACTTCCTCAGCCTCCAAACCCAGGGTGACTACCCTGATTCTTACTTTCTAAAGCTAATGGTAGGCAGTGAAATCTGAAAAGAAGCTTTAAGATTGAAATAAATAATTTCTTTTTACAAACGCAGGGCCCAAGGAGGGGAAAGTATCACACAGGGCATTTAGAAGTAGCAGGAGTGGCCATTGGGTCGTGCAGGACGGAGCACTGCTCTCCCTCACGGTGGCTGCCCCGTACGAGGGAGGACCACCAGGATGGGCAGGCGGGTTGTTTGACCTCCAGGGTCAAGTTCACCCCATAAATTTCAGGGTACATTAGGTAGTCAGTTGAGGAGTTAGACCAGTGCTCCTGAGGGTTCTCTTCGGATGCGCCTGTGTGAGTGTGTGTGTGTGTGTGTGTGTGTGTGTGTGTGTGTGTGTTTTCCAGTAGAATCATTCTAATAGTGATGGAAGACCTACTCACAAAGTTCTTTTTGTGTGTGGAGGACAGCATTCAGAACCGAATCTATATATGGCGTGTTAAACAATGGGGAAGGGATTAGAAAATGTGTCCTGAAGTTTGCTTATCAAACCAAGCCATTATCTTGGCAAACTCCTCTTAACCCTCACGGAAGCCCTTCCAGGCCTGGCAAGCATCCACCGCTCAAATACAGACCCCCAAAAAAGCAGTCTTTTGGGGGCTGGGTGTGAAAATTCTCCTGGAAACGCTGGAGCCAGCGCACTTTTTATAGCGAATGGGATCATCTGTCCTTACTGGAAATTGACTGCGCTGTCTGATGTCTTTTTGGCTAAACAGCTGTGTAGCTCTTGAGAGAAGCAGCAGTCCCAAGTTCCTATTCAGTTCACTTGCCAGTTTTGCTTTATCTTTGCATCGTGTTTGCAGCTTACAGACAAGCAGTATGGGTGAGGAGTTCCAGTAAACTGGCTGGATTGTATTTCTGAGATTGAGTCATTGCTGAGAAACTTTTGTGCACAGGAAGCAGCCCATGAGAATGTCTGCACATGGTAATACGCCAGACTGAGGAAACTGGACCATTTTCTAGTTGAAAGACAAAAGGGTGGGAGGAAGGGTCTACTACCCAAGGAATAGCAAATTTGTAATCTCAGGTTTTAACTTGTTGAATAATTCCTCTCTCCGTGTATGCCCGAAAATGTTTATTCTGTCAGAAATGACTGGTCAATAGAGATTGAGGAAATAATCCTTAGTAAAATTTCTTGAGAAGGAAAACTTGGACTAGTGGTAACTATTACTACCTACTAGGAGTCTCTGCTGACATATAACTGCTTACTAGGCCAGTTATTTTTTAAAATGGAGCTGTAGTTACACAGAAATGAACTCAGTGACGTTTAACGTGGCCTACACGGATCTGTGGCCCCTTCCATCTCTAATATTCTGTGATTTTATATGTTTACACACACACACACACACACACACACACACTTTGTGATTCTTTTTAATTACCTGCTCCATAATTATTACAGCAGTATATTTAAAAGTTAGCAAATCAGTCCAGTAGAACCAAAAATACTTGACTGTGCTCACTGAAAAAACAATGAGCATCGATTTGTGTATCTTCCTGCAGTGAAGCAGTGGGAGAGATACAAAGAGAATAGGCAGATAACTATTTATGAAATAATAATCGTCATCAGTGAGCTGTATTTTAAAAATACATCTGTTCAGGGTCATTTTACTTTATTTAGCGAGGATTGCGACTTGTGAACCAAGGAGATACCTGTTATGTGATCAATTCTTCGAAAGTCAAGCCTGCACTCGGCTGTTTTTGTGACCACTAGCTTTCATTTGGTTTACACTCTAAGGAACAGTAGGATGTGATTCATGTTCCGTCCGGTTTTGCTCAGAAATATTTGAGCAGCTTCTATGGAGAAAATATTAAACCAGATTTAGTGTTTAGGTGAATAACTACTTGGGCACAATCTAAAGACTGAAATGTATGGGAGGAGGATTACAAACAAAAATAGACTGAGTGTCAGCAATTAATATCTGAATGAAGGCGAGATTTCAGGGGAATAAACTTTAAAGGACTTATTATTTTCTTACTGGAAATACATGATTTTAAGGAGTAGTGTGAGACAGCGATTCTCACCCAGTGAAGTGGGAAATGAGGAGAGGCACGAGGGTGGATCGGGCAGGTGAGCGTCTGACACTTGATACAGGCTCAGGTCCTAACCTCGAGTTCAGGCCCCGTGTTGGGCTCTGTGCTGACAGTGCGAGGCCTGCTTGGGAGTCTCTCTCTGCCCCTCCCCCACTCGCATGGCACATGCTTTCTCTCTCTCAAAATAAATAAACTTAAATTTTTTTTTAATTTGGAAATAAGCAACTTTTATTTTCTGCATACAGTTTTTAAATAGTCTGTGCAGTTTTTTCTTTTTTAAGTTGATGGGTGAAATTTGTTTTTAAAAACAAACCTCCTACCACCTTCCCATCCTAAAGACAAAATAAAGGATGGGAGAGGGAGGGAAGGGCATTGGGTTGGGAGGTGCAAGTCTCATTTACACGTGTGAACATATTCTAGAAACCACCTTATTTTTCATTTCAAATACTTTTCCCAAAGCCTCTGTTTACAGAATTACTTTAAGAGGAGGTTGTGCTATCTTATCTTGTCTTTTCTTTTCTAATTTTTTGTATCGTCTAAGCATGAAAAATACTGATTTGTTCAAGGTACTAAGATTGGCTTGCAGAAGACCATGTTTTTTTTTTTAAGTTTATTGATTTATTTTGAGAGTGAGAGCAGGGGAGGGGAAGAGAGAGAGGGAGAGAGAGAATCCTAAGCAGGCTCCAAGTTGTCAGCACACAGCCTGATAGAGGGCTCGATCTCATGAACCATGGGATCATGACCTGAGCCAAAATCAAAAGTCAGATGCTTAACCGACTGAGCCATGCAGGCACCCAAGAAAACACATTTAATATAGGATTCAGTGTTCAAGGCCTTTCTCCTTTCTTCATCCTAGAACAAAGGTGTTTGTTTTGAAGTGGTATGAGTTAATAAACCAACTTCAGATTCCCCATAAAACCCGTAATAGATTACACAGATGGCAAATGATGATATATACATTTTAAATATGAATATTTCCGTTGGACCAGATGGTGATTTAATGTGAATTGTCAAACATTTATGTTTCTTATTAAATTGTCATCTTTTGTGTAAGCCAAGCTAACAGCATAATTTGCAACACACTCAGGAATCACTAAAGGACAACAACAAAAAATTCAGATACTAAGTGGCTCCATATGGCCTGTGAAGGCTCCCAGCCAGCGCCTGGGTTGCCCGGGGAAGTTTTTCCCTAGTCTTCAGGAAATACCTGTTGGAATGCTGTGGAAACCATCCTCCTGCTCTCTTCTCCTTCCCCAGACTCTACTGATCTGCTGGCCTCAGCCTTCCTTTTCAGGGGCCTGGAGGGGATAAGCCCATCTTTCTCAGGGCCTCGGATTTATGTGCCAACGAGCAGTTTTAGCTTTTCCTTCGGCATTTTCCTTCCCCGCGGTCAGGAGGCCTGACCCTTTGTTATGGGCTCCACCCGGACTACTTCCTCTTAGATGGTTCACGAGCCTTGCGGAGGTGGGTCATTTGTGGAGTAAGTCATGTGCCCAGTCACGGGGTTCCTTGCAGGAAACGCTCGCTGCTGTGAGGGGAGCACAGAACAGTCCCGAGCCCCTGGGGTTCCCCAGCAGCAAGTCTTGGGTGGACACGTTTCTGCTGTTCTCATTTTCAGCATAAAGCTTTGAATATTTCGTACACCATCAAATCCCTGCAGGTTTTTTCTTCTGAAGTTGAGGTGAAAATTCCAGTAACAGAGTATAATATGTTAAGGCCATAACAGGAAAGCCATGGTTGCTTTATTTGAAATTTGATCAGAACGTCTGTTTTAAGGAATTCAGGGCAGTTAAAACTACCATTGCTTTTATTTTTAAGCAGAAGTTTTCTTTTAGACACTTCTCATAACAACAATAAATATTACATAAAATAAACTTGGGGGCACCTGGGTGGCTCAGTCCGTTAAGAGTCCAACTTCAGCTCAGGTCATGCTCTCACTTGTGAGTTCGAGCCCCACGTCGGGCTCTGTGCTGACAACTCAGAGCCTGGAGCCTGCTTCAGATTCTGTGCCTCCCTCCCCCTCTGCCCCTCCCCCACTCTCTGTCTCTCCCTCTCTCTCAAAAATAAATATATACTTAAAAAATAGTAATAAAAATAAACTTTAAAAGGGGCGCCTGGGTGGCTCAGTCAGTTAAGATTATCCAATTCTTGATTTGGCTCAGGTCACAATCTCATCGAGCCCCATGTGCTGACAGCTTGACTGCTTGAGATTTTCTCTCTCCCTCTTTCTCTGCCCTTCCCTCAGGTGTACGCGTGTGTGCTCTCACTCTCTCTCAAAATGAATAAACTTAAAAAATACAGAGGAAAACCTCCAAGAACACTTTGAAACCTGTTTTGGTCCCCCCGTGACCACACTGAAGGCTGCTCAGCCTGCATTAAGAACAGTTAGATGTTGTCACATGAAACATCTTTTGGTGGCATCCATCTACTGGTGGAGACAGTAAAGCTAGAGCAGTAGGAGCTGCTCTGCTCCCTAGGGTCCAGCATCGTTTCAGATCAGAGAAGGAGAACAGGATGCTCAAGAGCTGATCCAAACGATTCAGGTTTTATTTTGCCTGTTTGTGGGTAAGGATCCATCAAGGTGCCCTGTTCTGATCGTGTTACGGGAATTTTTTAAAAATTGAATTAGTTTGGCTGTAGTTGGTCCGAGGGCTGTGGGTTATTGTTAAGCTGAATTAGTTTGGCTGTGCATTGAAGGGTGGTACTATCAGGAATTGAATGGCAGTTGAATGGGTATATGTGCTATCTGTGCTTTCATAAAAGTGTATGTTACTGTTTTTGTTTTCAACCCATGTTGCACAAGCCAGGTAGTCAATTTCACATCCTCCCTGAGGAAGAGCCAAGGAGCTTCATTGCTGAATGTTATTTCAGGCTTCCACTACAGTTAGGTCCATAGTTTCTTTATTATCCATTGGCCTTGAGTTTGATCTTGCATATATTACAGCAGGTCTTAGAACCATCACTGGCAACATGCATAGCAACATTTGCGTATACTTTACATATAGAGAGATTTCTTTCACATCTCACTTGATCCACCAACGTTGGAATGGTAGGAGTGGGATAGAACAGTTATATACTACTAAATTTATAGTTAAACCATCTGAACCTGCGAGAGCATCTCATCTGTTGGGGAGGAAAGAGGGGAAAAAGGAAAGAACAGACTTGTATCAACTCTTGGTACCTACCACTGTTAAATTTTGCATACATTAACATTAGAAATTTTCTTTCAGCCCATAAGGCTGGGTTCTGGGGATCCTCTGGAATAGTCTGATTTGTGAGCAGGTGTTTGCAACATAAACGGCTTCTGTGTTCTTTCAATTGTTTTACGAAAAGGTCAAAACTGGATGTTGGTTTTTATCATGGGTTCTCTTAACAAGGAGATGCCGAAGCATTCTGGGGAAATTGAGGAAGGGACGTGTCAGAGTGGCCCTTAGGTGCAGGGACGAGTGTTTGGGTTTCTTTCTCTTTGATCTTCTGAAGAGCTCAGCAGACCATCCGCATAAGTTTTTGAGGAGCGTGGGGAACAGGTACTGCCTGTCTTACAATTATAGAAACTGGAGTTCAATTGAGATTGTGTGATCATGCACGCCTTTACATTTTAGTGCTAGTGTTTAGTGGGTGTGAATATACCAGACACCTTCTTAATATCTAGCTCCTATAACTCCAGCTTGGAGAAAGCCTAGACCGGATACCTTGCTGTTCTAAATTCACTAAGAAGATACGGCCCAATCTAACCAGAATTTTAAAGCAGGTTTCTCTAAAACCTTGGACCTTTCTCGTTCAACATGACCTTTGGATAAACATCATTTTTAAAATGGAAATTATTTTCATGTGTTGTGTTAGTGGGGAGTCCCCTGAGGAGCTAGCCATGTATGAATTAATACTCTGTGGTTGCTTCTCTGCTGTCGTGGCCAGGAAAGCAACTGAGGTGACATGCTCAATCCAGCCTTCTGTAAACTGGCCACTTGTTCACATCCCCAAGATGCTCAAGCAGAGTATATATACAATAGTGGATTTTATATCCTGCTCCATCTGGGAACCACTGGCCAGTGATCAGATTTTATATTTGAAGTGTAGCTTGTGGTTAAAGCCTGAGTCCAGGAGTGAGGCTGCCCTGGACATATCCCTGTATACTTTGCAGCAGTTTCCCTTCTTTCTAAACCTCAGTGTTTTTGTCTGTAAAAACAGGATATATGTTGTCTTTATATTGTTGTTTGCAGATTAGTTTGTATGTATGTAAAGGACTTTGAAAAATGCTTGGCATGTAGAAAGTCTTTAATGTTGGCTTAAAAACAGGTGTACCTTGCAGTTCTAAAGAGCTACAAATGCCGATCTAATTCTACCCCCCATTTGCTGTAGACCCAACACTGCTCAAGGCTAGAATACTGGTAAACCCCACGGTCAGGGTTTCACAGCATGTCAGATTCTGCCACCAGGGCTTAAAGTGCCATGGCCTCTGCTGTCCATGTAGCTGTGCTACCTTTAGGCTGGGTGGCGTGCCCCCGCTTTGTTGGGTAAAAATAGCCTGACTGCTCAGTGAAGCAATAGCCATGTTATCTTTGTCCTTGGAGGCAGAAAGTAGGGTCTAGACACACTGGGCAACTCCATGCTGCCAGCCATCATCAGAACCAAAATACGTGTGATGTTTGTGCATGGTGTCTACTGGCCTTCAGGCCCAAACTGCCTTCCCCCCGTGTCTTTATTTTTCCAGTCTCAGTCTCAGTCTCATTTTATTATTTTCACTATAGAAGATTTCTTAAATGGAAAATGATTTAAATTTCCTACCTATGCAGACTTTCCCAAAACCCGAAGTTATAAATCAAACAATTGCTTTTGACATATTTGTGGTTAGGAAAATCTGGATGTGGTACGTAGGCCTAGCTTTGTTATAGAAACCAAAATAACCATTCCCTCATTGTAAGACTCTCCCATATATTAAAGCTTTCAGTACCTTCCATCCTTCTGTGGGGCCATGTCTTTTTTTCTTTGTGTTTTTTTAAGAGGGTTGTGATTTCTCAGAAGTGAAACTAGTGGGCACTACCCCTCTTCCAGGGCCAGCCTCTTGCTTTACGACCCTGGGTCACAAGATTACCATTAGCTAGGACTTTTCTTTACCAATTTGTTTATGCCTCAGGAGCTAAAACTCAAATCAAGAGGAAACGGTTTTAATAAGTGAGCCTCAGGGATAAGAGTAGCAATAAATGATGGGGAAAATAGTCCAATGTAGGAAATACCAAAAGAACGGTGATATTTCACAACTGCTAGATTGACATTTAACTAGGGTTCCCGCCCCTCTTCTTTTGGGTTTAGAAAAAGTTCCACATATTTGATCATGTTTTCCATGTCTCATAATAAACCAGGGGCTGGGAGTGCTTGCTCTAATTTCTGTATTCCATTAAACAAGTTTGGGATTTCTTTTATTAATTCAAGAGCTTTAGTGTGCAACATGTTACTTTGCTCTTTAGTGACCTCTACTATCACCCAGTCAAGTCATTAATAATCCAAGTAATAAGTGATTAGAATGGATGGCTGTGTTTATAGGGGTTTTTTTTTAATGAATAGAACATTGGATGTGTTCCCTTTCAGATTGTTTGTAATTTCCCTATCCCCCAACATCAACAGTGGCATAATATAAATTATAGGCTATCTGCCATTTTAAAAACTATCTTAACTATTGTCTGTCTCCTTTTTTTTTTAAACATAGGACATGGATTTGATTGACATACTTTGGAGGCAAGATATAGATCTTGGGGTAAGTCGAGAAGTATTTGACTTCAGTCAACGACGAAAGGAGCATGAGCTGGAAAAACAGAAAAAACTTGAAAAGGAAAGACAAGAACAACTCCAAAAGGAGCAAGAAAAAGCCTTTTTTGCTCAGTTACAACTAGATGAAGAGACAGGTGAATTCCTCCCAATTCAGCCTGCCCAGCACATCCCTTCGGAAACCAGTGGATCTGCCAGCTACTCCCAGGTACGGAGTTCTCAGTGCTTGGGAAGGTGTGCGGCAGGGTTTAAGGAACCAGTTTGGTGAGTTAAAATACCTGCACCGGAGTTCCGGATTTGCCTTTTTACTATGTCCTTGTGACCATATCAAGTCAACTTCCCAGCCTCAGCCTCCTGAGGAGTTCAAAACCTGACTTCCCTCACAGAGTTGGTGTAAGGGTTGAGAGGACAGAAATTACATGAAAGTGCTTTGGAAGCTGTGGAAATGTCGTGTAAGGATTGAGTGAGTGGCAGCAGTGGCCATAGTAGAGTCAGTAGTACAGATCACTAGCATTTTATTTACAGATGGGCAATTGACGCTCAAAGAGATTCAGTAACTTGCCCGGAGCACACAAGAAATTGGAAAGCCAAGATTTGAACCCAGATAGTGTGGTTTGTTTGATTCAGTGCACTCTACTACCTTAAACTGATTTCAGAGGAAGATAAATGTTTGATTATCTAAATTATAAACCTTGTATGACACTGAACAAATATTTCACTTACGTCTTTCCTTCTTATCCAGGTTGCCCACATTCCCAAACCAGACGCCCTGTACTTCGATGACTGCATGCAGCTCTTGGCAGAGACATTCCCATTTGTAGATGACAATGGGGTACAACATTTGGCCAACAGCGGAACTCCCCAACTGTGTCTGATACATTCTGTATGTGTGCCTCCATTAAAGAAATATCTTAGGAGGGAATTTTGACAAAGAAACCTTAGCCTATAGATAACATTACAATTAAAAAAAAAAAAGGCCCCTACACCATACAAGACCAAAATCTCTTATCCCTGCATAGCCAGAAGCATGGATCTGCATAATCACGCAAACAAGTAACTAGTTTGATACAGGTACTTAGACATAAATTCTGGTGAGTGAAAAGCAAACTGGGTAATAAACCAAGACTTGCTAGAATTTAACAATTCTAGTAAATTTCTTGTGTTTGAATACTATACTAGGTATTATACAGGGAGATGCAAATCAAATCCAAAAGATTATTACTTATCTTGAAATTTACCTTCAAATGCATAGGCTAAAACAGTTAAGCTGGTAAATGAATATTTTTGGAGTCACTTGGGCAGGGGGGGGAAATGATTTGTTTCATTATATAGAAATAGGAGCCGTAAGTGGTCTGAACTAGAGAAATCCAGAACTGTTGGTCGATTCCAGTTTAAGGTGTTGTGATGGCTCCCCTGAGTGTACTTCTTTCTCCATCGTTGCTGTCAGACTCACACAGATAAATGCTTTGTCGGTTTTAGGTTTCTTCAGCTGCGTTTCAGTCACTTGCTCCTGATATTCCCAGCCAAATCGAGAACCCAGTCTTCACTGCTCCTAATCAGGCTCTGTCACCCCAGACTCCTGTCACTCAGTCAGCCATTGCTGCTTTAGACAATATGCAGCAGGACATTGAGCAAGTTTGGGAGGAGCTATTATCCATTCCAGAATTACAGGTAACTAAGATCTAGTAACAGTAGGTGTCAGGAGTCAAAAATACTTTCATATTCATTGCCTTTAAATTATTTATTCCAGTTACTATTTATATGGTGCCTACTTCTAGGAAGGATTGGGGAGGGTACTTTTAACTTAGTCATGAGAGGGGTGCCTGGCTGGCCCAGTCAGGAGATCATGCGACTCTTGATCTCAAGGTCGTAAGTTCAAGTCCCACGCTGGATGTAGAGATTACTGAAATAGATAAACTTTAGTCAGGAGAGCCCCCCATGCTCACTTAAGTCCACTTCTGTTAGTTAAATGGGCTGGATGTCTTGAGGAAAGATCACGTTAACCTGAAGTCCAGTCTAGGAACTATGAGAATAATACATGTGCTTAGACTTACATCTGTTAGAAATGGGAATCATCGGAATTACAGAAGAGCTTGGGGAGAATGGGGATGGGGGGAGAATTTACCATCAAATATAAATTATCAGCTATTAAAAACATTTGCACTTAGGGGCACCTGGCTGGCTCAGTCGGTGGGGCATGTGACTCTTGACCTCAGTGTTGTGAGTCAAAGCCCGATGTTGGGTGTAGAGATCACTTAAAAACAAAATCTTTAAAAATAAATAAATAAAAATATTTGCCATCAGATATAGATCGTCAGCTATTAAAAATATTTAACTTGACTTACGTTTGGTAAAAATTTCTTTTCTATGCAGTGTCTTAATATTCAAAATGACAAGTTGGTCGAGGCTGGCATGGTCCCAAGTCCAGAAACCAAAATGACAGAGATTGACAATAGTTTTCATTTCTACTCATCGATGCCCTCGCTGGAAAAAGAAGTAGGTAACTGCAGTCCACATTTTCTCAGTTCATTTGAGGATTCTTTCAGCAGCATCCTCTCCACAGAAGATTCCAGCCAGTTGACCGTGAACTCATTAAATTCAGATGCCACAATAAACACTGATTTTGGCGATGAATTCTATTCTGCTTTCATAGCAGAACCCAGCAGCAGCAACAGCGTGCCCTCCTCGGCTACTTTAAGCCAGTCACTCTCTGAACTTCTTAATGGCCCCATTGATGTTTCTGATCTATCACTTTGTAAAGCTTTCAACCAAAATCACCCTGAAAGCACAGAATTCAATGATTCTGACTCTGGCATTTCGCTGAACACAAGTCCCGGCCTGGCATCACCAGAACACTCAGTGGAATCTTCTGTCTATGGAGACACACTGCTTGGCTTCAGTGATTCTGAAATGGAAGAGCTAGATAGTGCCCCTGGGAGTGTCAACCAGAACGGTCCTAAAACGCAGCCAGTACAGTCTTCTGGAGAGACAGTCCAACCCCTGTCACCATCCCCGGGGCACAGCACTCCAGTGCGTGATGCCCAGTGTGAAAAAACGCCCAAGAAAGAGTTGCCTGTAAGTCCCAGTCACCGAAAAACCCCATTCACAAAAGACAAACATTCAAGCCGCTTGGAGGCTCATCTCACAAGAGATGAGCTAAGGGCCAAAGCTCTCCACATCCCATTCCCTGTTGAAAAGATCATTAACCTCCCTGTCGATGACTTCAATGAGATGATGTCCAAGGAGCAATTCAGCGAAGCTCAACTGGCATTAATTCGAGATATACGCAGGCGGGGTAAGAATAAAGTGGCTGCTCAGAATTGCAGAAAAAGGAAACTGGAAAATATAGTGGAACTGGAACAAGATTTGGATCATTTGAAAGATGAAAAAGAAAAGTTGCTCAAAGAAAAGGGCGAGAATGACAAAAGCCTCCATCTACTGAAGAAACAGCTTAGTGCCCTGTACCTAGAAGTCTTCGGCATGCTACGTGACGAAGAGGGAAGGCCCTACTCTCCCAGCGAGTACTCCCTGCAGCAGACAAGGGACGGCAATGTGTTCCTCGTGCCCAAAAGTAAGAAGCCAGTCGTGAAGAAAAACTAGATTTGCCAGGATCTGACCTTTTCTGAGCTCTAGTGGGTTTTGTTGGGGTTTTTTTTTTTTGTACTGTTATACTAAAAGCTCCTACTGTGATGTGAAATACAAAAATATACTTTATAAGTAATTCTATGCAAAATTATAGGGAAAAAAACCAGTGTAGAAAATAATATAAACTTTAAAAAAGCATTAAAATAAGTCATCAGTATGTTGAATCAGTAGTTTCACTTTAACTGCGAACTTAATTTCTTAGAACACCTTTTGGGCTAGTTCCTGTATAAGTGTAAATACTACAAAAACTTATTTATACTGTTCTTATCTCATTTGTTACGTTCATAGATTTATATGATATGACATCTGGCTAAAAGCAAATTGCAAAACTAACCACTATGTACTTTTTTATAAATACTGTATGAACAAAAAAAGGCATTTTTTATATTAAATTGTTTAGCTCTGGCAAAAACCAATTTAGTTGAAAAGCTGGTACTAATAAAGGGATATTATGACTGTTAAATTATCTTTGGAATTCATTTGAGTTTATTCAGAGTGTTTTCCATAATAACACACTTACCGGTAATATTTAGGAATTTTGCATTTTCAGAATGTTTCCATTCATTGGAAATATGGAAAGTATTTTCTGCTGAACTTCTGGTCCCAGAGATCCAAAGAAATAAAGTGTATCAAGAAGATGTTTTAGCTCTCCAACAGCAAACACATCTCAACCAAGGAAAATATGTTGACATGAAAACCCTGATTTCAGTTTAGTCCCATCAATACATATATGCCTACCATGTGCTAGGTATTTTTTAAAGTACAGGACACAATGGGAATCACGGTCCTCCTGGAACTGAATGAAGACCACAAACCTGCACATGCCAGGAGGGTCGGGAAGGCCAGTAGGAAGGAAGCATTGCAGTTTAAACTAGGGTTGCAGGGGCACCCGGTGGCTCAGTCAGTTAAGCATCCAACTCGATTTTGGTTTGAGTCATGATGCAGTTCATGAGTTCAAGTGCCGCCCTCCTCCCCACCACTGCTGGGTCTGGCTCTACGCTGACAGCGTGGAGCCTGCTTGAGATTCTCTCCCCCCATCCCTCCCTCTCAAAATAAATCAATTAAAAAATAATAATAAAATAGGGCTGCAAACAGTAAAAGCCTATTGAGATGGCAACATTTGAAGGTGACCTGTTCCATTAGCTAAAAAGAGGATTAGACCGGATGGATACAGGATGTTCAAAGGCTCTGAAGCCTGTTTAAAAACAAGAGCCATATGGCTGACCAGCATTCACTTTCAAATGTTCTCTTTTTAAGAGAGCTTTATTACTTTCTAATCTTACACTCTAATAAACTTTTGCCTGCTGCTCAATAAAAGTATACAGATGAAAATAGAGGAGGGAGAAACAAAGGGCAGGTAGAAGTGGAATATGGCACAGAACCTTATTACACCTTCATGAGGACTTTGGCTGGCTTTTCCCTAGGAAAGTGGGGAGCCATAGGTGTTAGTAACATCTGGTTTTTAAGTTTCCTTAGCCATGTGTTGGAAGGTCTAGAAAGTTAAGGTGGGAGCAGGAGGATGACCAATGGGGAAGCTCTGATATACGTGGGATAGTGTTGTCTTGGTCTAGGGTAGTGATAGCAGGAATGGTGTGAGAAGGCATTGGATTCTGCAGGTTTCAAAGGTAGAACTGAAAGAACTTTCTGAGAGAACATGTTGGGTGAAGGAGTCGTCATGAATTTGGAACATCTTTAAGAATTGAGGGGTGCCTGGGAGGCTCAGTCAGTCAAGCGTCTGACTCTTGATTTTGGCTCAGGTCATCTTTCACGGTTCAGGAGTTCCAAGCCCACTGTCGGGCTCTCCTGGCAGTATGGAGCCTGCCTGGGATTTTCTCTCCTCTCTGCCCACTCATGCGCTCTTTAAAAAAAAAAAAAAAAAAAAGGTGGGGTAATGGGAAAACACATTTAGAGTAAGTACTGCAATACAGAGGTCCACAGGCCCTAGAGCCAGATTGCCTGGGCTTGCTGCTGCCATTCTAAATGGCCTCCAGTAACTCAAGACAGACACTCAGCTCATTTCCTCATCTGTAGAGTGAGAAGTATATTAAGTTACTATGCAGAAAGTACTGTGCCTAGCTCACGAGGCACTCAATAAGCATTTTTTCATTTTCCTTAGCCTTGTATTAGGATGTCTTTTAGTTGCTAGTGAAATAAACTAAAGTCAAATTAGCCAGTAAGAAAACCTGGCCCAAATGACAAAGCTCGGCTCCGTGTTGAAAATGACTTCAAAGACTAACGGATGTAGTAGGCATTCAGATTCTGCTGCTGGCCTCTCTGGGAACACTTCTTTACCTGGTGAAGAGATCCCTGGAGGAGTCATTTTTCCAATGTCAAGAAAAAAGACGAAGTGCTCCACCCTTAGACAAAATTATGGGAGTATGGCATGAATCCATTACGAGCGTCCTCACCTGAACACCTAGAATTGGCGGGCACCTACTAAGGGTGAAAAGCACCGCTGGGCAGACTGGAACAAACTTCTAGCCTGACAGTAGCTGAGTTCATTGAGGTGATTGGTGGATTTTTTTTTTTTAACAGTATCTGAAAAAAATCACTTGTAAATACTAAACATTCTCTCTAGTTCTCTCAAAACAATAGGTGCCTAGGCAACTCAGTAGGTTAAGCATCCAACTGTGGCTCTGGTTTCTCTGCCCCTCCCCCATTCAATTTAAAAAAAATATATATGAAATTGTAAACACAAAGGATTTTGCAGATTTAGAAACTAAAATATTTGAATATAACAAATTCTAACCTACTAATGTCAAAAAAATAAAGCCAAATTTTCATCTCTTGATCTAGACTTGAGCTGGAGCTTTATACTGTCCTGAGATTAGTTTCGGCTATCCAATTGTTCAAACACTAAACTCAAGTTCCTAGTTTTAAAATGTGTGCCTATGCTGGGGGTGCCTGGGTAGCTTAGTTGGTTAAGCACCCAATTTCAGCTTAAGTCATGATCTCAAGGTTCATGGGTTCAAGCCCCACATCAGGCTCTGTGCTGGCAGTTCAGAGCTTGCTTTGGATTCTTTCTCTGCCCCTCACCCCACTCCCACACTCTCAAAATTGAGCCTTAAAAAAAAAAAAAAAGTGTACCTATACCTTTTACATTCATTTATAGCAGTTTAGAAATCTTAACGGAAAAGAAAAAAAATCTTAACGATACTGCATGTTCTGTAAAGGAAACATTTTCTTGCGGAGATTCCTCAAACCCATGTTTAAGGAAATTCCGAGTGGCTACTCAAATTAACTTACACTACACTTCTACTCATACTTGTTTTTAAGCCTCAGAACATGATAAACTAATTCTCACTCCTGTTTTACAGATACTTAACAGGACAGGTCATTTTCAGTTGCTTTTTATACTTCTTGAGAATGGGAAAAACTTTTCAAGAATGGTTTTTCTAAAAGTTTAAAACATCGATGAGTGGGAAAGGAGCATAGAAAGGGAGACCAAGAATCCCAAACAGGCTCCACCCTGTCAGGACAGACCTCAATGCAGGGCTCAAACTCACAGAACTAAAACATCATGACCTGAGCCAAAACCAAGAGTCTGACACTTAACCAAATGAGCCACCCAAGGAACCCCAAGAGAACTATGAAATATTTAAAGACCACAAAAACCTTGTGAAGGAAAAAAACAAAAAAAAAAACCCCAAAACCTCTTAAGACACTAGCATAATTAACTTTATTGTAACCCATTAAAATTTTAAGTATTCTTCAGGATATTAAGAAAGTACCCATAATTATTACTCAAAATATCTTTAGAGACCATGGACCAGACACCAGATTAAGTTATTTAAACCCAGCATCAGATTTAACCTTCAGACTTAATGAGAAAGAGGGTGGGTATTATCTCCATTTTACAAAAATATTAGGTAAAAACAACTCCTCAGCTGGATAGAATTTAAATTAGGATTTTCATGGAGAAAGTTGCTTCTTTTTACTAACAGTTAACAAATATAACATTTCCTTCAACACTACAAACCACAATAGCATTCACAGTAAACTGTCAAACATTAGCAGGTTACCAGTTATTTCTAAATGCCATTTATATATCAGAACTTCAAAGACAGAAGTCAGACCCTACTAGCCTCATTTAATATTTAAAGCATGAATTACTAAGTCAAACTTTACTATTTCCAATGTAATATTTAACTCTATATAATATATATTAAAACAAGATTCGTAGGGGTCTGTTGGCATCACACTGCCAACAGGCAGCATGCATAAAGAAACCCAAATAACTTGTCCACGCTCACAAAACAGAGTAAGTTCTGTATTTAAATATTTTAATGGTAGTTAAACTTGACACACAGAAACAAAAATCTAATTGAATTATTCTAATACCTGTTTAAAGGGGGAAAAGTAGGAGACAAAAGAGTCAATCCAAATAGACCACCTACCAAAAGGTCTCAAGTTCATAGTTTACTCATTTCTATCCAGTCTATGTATGGACTGTTTTAAAGCGGAAAATTACGTGTATTTTAACTGCCAAATGTAACTAGTTAACATTTGCTATAACTCATCTTTTGCCATTACAGACCCTTTTAACATACGGCTATATACATGGATATGGGGACACCTAAACATTTCATATTTACAAGTGTTTTACACCCTTGTACTTACTAACATTTATCCACTTTGTCAATGCATTTTGTAAGTTGAGTATCTTGGGGAAGTTCCTATTTCCTAGTTAGCTTTCAGTGTTCCCCCAGTGTTCCCCACTTAACCTCTAGACTGCAGTTTGTTGCACCCTTGCCATTACTAGTTCTTTACGAAGTGTTATACTGGAATTGTATGGCACTTACTGCTAGTGTCACTGCATGTAACATGAAAGCCAGTGTTGAAATCAAACCCAAGCAATATGTGTTGCAATCCTAACAGCTAGAATTTCTTACATGGGCACAACTCATCTATATAACATGTTCTTAAATAGCTACTAATGCTAAGAATCCAAAGATTTGTGTTTTCCTAAAAATCACAATTTAAAAACCGTTATCGCTTTAACAGATTGCCACCTTTATTTGGTTAAAAATGTATTGCAGTTTGACTGAACTTCGTTTCCTCCCAGTCCACCCTCACACAGAATACTCAAATCTACTGAAACCCCTTTTTCTTCCCAGTTTTCACTTAGTCACTTAAGTATCTGTAACTATTCTTTAAAAGCTTAGATTCCTCACTCATCATGTTGGCATTCAAGACTTAATCGCTTTCAATTTATTTCCCAGTCTCCATTTCCAGTGTCATGTATGTTTCCCACTGAAGAGAATCTGTATCTTTTTAAATGTTTTATTTATTTTTGTACAGAGAGAGACAGAGCATGAGGAAGGAGATACAGAACCGGAAGCAGGCTCCAGGCTGAGCTGTCAGCACAGAGCCTGATGCGGGGCTCAAACCCACAATCGTGAGATCTGACCTGAGCCAAAGTCGGAGGCTTAACCGACTGAGCCACTCAGGCGCCCCAAGAATCTGTATCTTGAATTGCTATGTAAAGGCTCAAGTTTCCTTTATTACTAATAAAGTATGTAATATTCACCTAGAGTGTTTAAATCACACTGTGAAGCAACAAAACAACACACACATTTCTAAAAATATTTTAATGAAAAAGTTATCTTTCTGTAAACATTTCATTATACTACAAATGAAACATTTGAATCCATTACAGACCACCTCTTAAATCTTAAAAATCAGGATAAAACATTGAAATTTTAAAAGTAATCTTGAGTATTATATAGGCTAACAATCCTTTCATTACCTCTGTTCACTTGCTTATTCATCTATTTGTGACATTCAATTATTAGAACTCTGAGATACTGTCCCCTAGGTAGAAATGTTTCAAGTTGTGACATACCAGAACTCTCAAAACCAAGCCTATTCCAACCGTTCAGTTCCAAATGGTTTTTAGTACCAAGTTTTTTTTTTTGGTTTTTTTGTTTTTAAAGAACTTGAGTGTCCATGAGGCTTTTTTTTTTAGTGTGGGAAGCAATAACCTCTAAGTTGGTTTGACAAGATCCGTTAAACATTCTGGCTCAACCATTTTCCCCCTTCTAGAACTTCCTTATTTGGCTTACTGAAGAGCACATTTTCCAGTGGAACTACATTTAAATAAAATCATTTTATTTCATAAGAAAGGAGATGGACTGTCAAGAACAATGCCTTAAAAATGTTACCTATATTGGTTAATCTGCTTCG